>NC_047111.1:35792096-36054596 GCF_902500255.1 Thalassophryne amazonica | reverse complement strand
TGGCAATGGATGGTGTCTGCAATGACATCACATCAGACAACTTCAATGCTATCCTGCAGTCCCCAGAGTGCATACAACTCTTAGACCTCTATGATGAGTTCTGCAACATGGACAGAGGACCATTGGTTGCCTTTTGGGACTCGTACATTGACCTGGTCTGCCTGCTGCTGCGATTCACATGAGCCACTAGAGAAGGAAACTGGGTCCTGCACCTTGCTTCCACACGTGCGATGCTGCCATGGGTGTTTGCATATGACCGAACCAACTATGCCCGCTACCTATCCGTCTACTGGTGCGAAATGACAACCCTGCACCAGACACACCCCAAGAGTAATGCACTGTTCTATGATGGCCAGTTTGCAGTACAACGCAGACAGAAGAGTGCATTTGCCCAAGTTCCTGTTGATCAGACCATTGAGCAAACACTCAACCGGGACTCCAAAACAAGTGGTGGGATAATAGGCATCAGCCTAAACCGAGGTGCCACCCAGAGATGGATTATGACAGCCCATGACAGAGCCAGGGCTCTACAGATATGCTGGGAGATGGCTGGCATGTATGATGCCCAGAACAATCACCACAAGGAGTCCACTTACCCTCGTCTGATGAAGGATGAAGAGGATGTCAGAAAAGTCATGGCTACTCTGGAGAGCTGGGCTAACCCATAAGAGTCCAAAGACACAAATGAGCCCCTCATCAACATTAGAGAGTAAGCTGAGACACCTTATGTCAAAAACTGATTTATGGCCCTGTCAGCCAATCAGAAGCGACTGTCACTAAGCCCCGCCCCTAACCCCACCCCATATGACATCACAGCCAATCAGAATCAACTACGTCACTATGTTCCGCCCCTAAGCCCCAAGCTCCGCCTCCAAGCCCTACCTCCCCTCCCTCCCGGGTCTAATATTTTAATGTCCTTTTATTTCATGAATTAAAGAACGATTAAAAATAACTAGATCTTTTTTTAATGTATTAAAGAATTAACTAATTCTGAAATAATTAAACATAAATCAGTGTCTAATATTTAATACCCCTTTAATATTTTTTAATTCTTAAATTAAAGCGCGTTCTTTAATGGTTTTTAATTCCTCAGTTAAAGAAGGGTTAAAAAAATACCGTGTCTTTTACACAATTATGGGAGGGTTTTTTCAATTTACTGATTAAACACGAATATTTTAATACCCCTTTAATATTTTTTTAATTCTTAAATTAAAGCTTCTCCTTATCTGTTAAATCTTAAATTAAAGAAGGATTAAAAATAACCGGCTGTAACGGCTGGGAGTCTTTGCAGCAAGACAACCAAATACCCATGCATAGAGCTCCTCACGGAAACATGACCCCATGGCTGTAATACCTGTTGCAGACGCTAGGTGTGTGTGTGTGTGTGTGTGTGTGTGCACGTGACCTGCGCAGTGGGGGGTGTCACGCTGGATAGTCTTTTATAACAGTAGAGAAGCTTGAATTTTTGGTTGAAGCTTGAATGTTTTATTACATCCGATTTCCTGATGACGGGGTCGTTCGCTGGGCTTGTTTGAAGATGGGAAAACAAAGCTTATTCTTAGTCACGATAGATGCAGTTTCTTTTAAGATATTACCCGGTCGATCAGGGGCTGCGGGACACCCGCTGATCACTTTTTTTTTTTACTTTTTTACTGTGCTCCAACGCCTAAGGAAGACCTCTAACGGTCGAAACATTGCGACGGAGCACTTTTATCTGCTAACTTTCATCAGCGTTGGCAAGCTAACTAGCTTGCTAACGCTTTCATTTTTTATTATTTTTTTTTGTTTGTTTTGTTTTTCTCTTTTAGCGCTGTTGTCGTGCGTTGCCTGTGCTGCTTCATGGCCTGTTTGGTGCCTTGATTGGGGCACTCCTTCTGCTGAATCACCTTTAAATTATTTACACATTATTCACTTTGTGTGTTTTTAGGAATCCGCTAGGTTGCGTAGCTACTAGCTCTTAGCCGATTTAGCATGGCGGCTTCTCCTGTCTCTCCCGCACTTTTCTGCTCTGGGTGTGAAATGTTTAGTTATTCCTCGGCCTCCTTTAGCAGTAACGGTACTTGTAATAAGTGCAGCTTATTCGTAGCTTTGGAGGCCAGGCTGGGCGAATTGGAGACTCGGCTCCGCACCGTGGAAAATTCTACAGCTAGCCTGGCCCCTGTAGTCGGTGCGGACCAAGGTAGCTTAGCCGCCGTTAGTTCCCCCCTGGCAGATCCCGGGCAGTCGGGAAAGCAGGCTGACTGGGTGACTGTGAGGAGGAAGCGTAGCCCTAAACAGAAGCCCCGTGTACACCGTCAACCCGTTCACATCTCTAACCGTTTTTCCCCACTCGACGATACACTCGCCGAGGATCAAACTCTGGTTATTGGCGACTCTGTTTTGAGAAATGTGAAGTTAGCGACACCAGCAACCATTGTCAATTGTCTTCCGGGGGCCAGAGCAGGCGACATCGAAGGACATTTGAAATTGCTGGCTAAGGCTAAGCGTAAATTTGGTAAGATTGTAATTCACGTCGGCAGTAATGACACTCGGTTACGCCAATCGGAGGTCACTAAAATTAACATTAAATCGGTGTGTAACTTTGCAAAAACAATGTCGGACTCTGTTGTTTTCTCTGGGCCCCTCCCCAATCGGACCGGGAGTGACATGTTTAGCCGCATGTTCTCCTTGAATTGCTGGCTGTCTGAGTGGTGTCCAAAAAATGAGGTGGGCTTCATTGATAATTGGCAAAGCTTCTGGGGAAAACCTGGTCTTGTTAGGAGAGACGGCATCCATCCCACTTTAGATGGAGCAGTTCTCATTTCTAGAAATCTGGCCAATTTTCTTGGATCCTCCAAACTGTGACTGTCCAGCGTTGGGACCAGGAGGCAGAGCTGTGGTCTTATACACCTCTCTGCAGCTTCTCTCCCCCTGCCATCCCCTCATTACCCCATCCCCGTAGAGACGGTGCCTGCTCCCAGACCACCAATAACCAGCAAAAATCTATTTAAGCATAAAAATTCAAAAGAAAAAATAATATAGCACCTTCAATTGCACCACAGACTAAAACAGTTAAATGTGGTCTATTAAACATTAGGTCTCTCTCTTCTAAGTCCCTGTTGGTAAATGATATAATAATTGATCAACGTATTGATTTATTCTGCCTAACAGAAACCTGGTTACAGCAGGATGAATATGTTAGTTTAAATGAGTCAACACCCCCGAGTCACACTAACTGTCAGAATGCTCGTAGCACGGGCCGTGGCGGAGGATTAGCAGCAATTTTCCATTCCAGCTTATTAATTAATCAAAAACCTAGACAGAGCTTTAATTCATTTGAAAGCTTGTCTCTTAGTCTTGTCCATCCAAATTGGAAGTCCCAAAAACCAGTTTTATTTGTTATTATCTATCGTCCACCTGGTCGTTACTGTGAGTTTCTCTGTGAATTTTCAGACCTTTTGTCTGACTTAGTGCTTAGCTCAGATAAGATAATTATAGTGGGCGATTTTAATATCCACACAGATGCCTCAACACTGCATTTAATCTATTATTAGACTCTATCGGCTTTGCTCAAAAAGTAAATGAGTCCACCCACCACTTTAATCATATCTTAGATCTTGTTCTGACTGATGGTATGGAAATAGAAGATTTAACAGTATTCCCTGAAAACTCCCTTCTGTCTGATCATTTTTTAATAACATTTACATTTACCCTGATGGACTACCCTGCAGTGGGGAATAAGTTTCATTACACTAGAAGTCTTTCAGAAAGCGCTGTAACTAGGTTTAAGGATATGATTCCTTCGTTATGTTCTCTAATGTCATATACCAACACAGAGCAGAGTAGCTACCTAAACTCTGTAAGGGAGTTAGAGTATCTCGTCAATAGTTTTACATCCTCTTTTACATCCTCTTTGAAGACAACTTTGGATGCTGTAGCTCCTCTGAAAAAGAGAGCTTTAAATCAGAAGTGTCTGACTCCGTGGTATAACTCACAAACTCGTAGCTTAAAGCAGATAACCCGTAAGTTGGAGAGGAAATGGCGTCTCACTAACTTAGAAGATCTTCACTTAGCCTGGAAAAAGAGTTTGTTGCTCTATAAAAAAGCCCTCCGTAAAGCTAGGACATCTTTCTACTCATCACTAATTGAAGAAAATAAGAATAACCTCAGGTTTCTTTTCAGCACTGTAGCTAGGCTGACAAAGAGTCAGAGCTCTATTGAGCTGAGTATTCCATTAACTTTAACTAGTAATGACTTCATGACTTTCTTTGCTAACAAAATTTTGACTATTAGAGAAAAAATTACTCATAACCATCCCAAAGATGTATCGTTATCTTTGGCTGCTTTCAGTGATGCCGGTATTTGGTTAGACTCTTTCTCTCCGGTTGTTCTGTCTGAGTTATTTTCATTGGTTGCTTCGTCCAAACCATCGGCATGTTTATTGGACCCCATTCCTGCCAGGCTGCTCAAGGAAGTCCTACCATTATTTAATGCTTCAATCTTAAATATGATCAATCTATCTTTGTTAGTTGGTTATGTACCACAGGCCTTTAAGGTGGCAGTAATTAAACCATTACTTAAAAAGCCATCACATGACCCAGCTATCTTAGCTAATTATAGGCCAATTTCCAACCTTCCTTTTCTCTCAAAGATTCTTGAGAGGGTAGTTGTAAAACAGTTAACTGATCACCTGCAGAGGAATGGTCTATTTGAAGAGTTTCAGTCAGGTTTTAGAATTCATCATAGTACAGAAACAGCATTAGTGAAGGTTACAAATGATCTTCTTATGGCTTCGGACAGTGGACTTATCTCTGTGCTTGTTCTGTTGGAACCTCAGTGCTGCTTTTGATACTGTTGACCATAAAATTTTATTACAGAGATTAGAGCATGTCATAGGTATTAAAGGCACTGCGCTGCGGTGGTTTGAATCATATTTGTCTAATAGATTACAGTTGTTCATGTAAATGGGGAATCTTCTTCACAGACTAAAGTTAATTATGGAGTTCCACAAGGTTCTGTGCTAGGACCAATTTTATTCACTTTATACATGCTTCCCTTAGGCAGTATTATTAGACGGTATTGCTTAAATTTTCATTGTTACGCAGATGATACCCAGCTTTATCTATCCATGAAGCCAGAGGATACACACCAATCAGCTAAACTGCAGGATTGTCTTACAGACATAAAGACATGGATGACCTCTAATTTCCTGCTTTTAAACTCAGATAAAACTGAAGTTATTGTACTTGGCCCCACAAATCTTAGAAGCATGGTGTCTAACCAGATCGTTACTCTGGATGGCATTTCCCTGATCTCTAGTAATACTGTGAGAAATCTTGGAGTCATTTTTGATCAGGATATGTCATTCAAAGCGCATATTAAACAAATATGTAGGACTGCCTTTTTGCATTTACGCAATATCTCTAAAATCAGAAAGGTCTTGTCTCAGAGTGATGCTGAAAAACTAATTCATGCATTTATTTCCTCTAGGCTGGACTATTGTAATTCATTATTATCAGGTTGTCCTAAAAGTTCCCTAAAAAGCCTTCAGTTGGTTCAGAATGCTGCAGCTAGAGTACTGACGGGGACTAGCAGGAGAGAGCATATCTCACCCGTGTTGGCCTGTCTTCATTGGCTTCCTGTTAATTCTAGAATAGAATTTAAAATTCTTCTTCTTACTTATAAGGTTTTGAATAATCAGGTCCCATCTTATCTTAGGGACCTCGTAGTACCATATTACCCCATTAGAGCGCTTCGCTCTCAGACTGCGGGCTTACTTGTAGTTCCTAGGGTTTGTAAGAGTAGAATGGGAGGCAGAGCCTTCAGCTTTCAGGCTCCTCTCCTGTGGAACCAGCTCCCAATTCAGATCAGGGAGACAGATACCCTCTCTACTTTTAAGATTAGGCTTAAAACTTTCCTTTTCGCTAAGGCTTATAGTTAGGGCTGGATCGGGTGACCCTGGACCATCCCTTGGTTATGCTGCTTTAGACGTAGATTGTGGGGGGGTTCCCATGATGCACTGTTTCTTTCTCTTTTTGCTCCGTATGCATCACTCTGCATTTAATCATTAGTGATCGATCTCTGCCCCCCTTCACGGCATGTCTTTTTCCTGGTTTTTTCCCTCAGCCCCAACCAGTCTCAGCAGAAGACTGCCCCTCCCTGAGCCTGGTTTTGCTGGAGGTTTCTTCCTGTTAAAAGGGAGTTTTTCCTTCCCACTGTTGCCAAGTGCTTGCTCATAGGGGGTCTTGACTGTTGGGGTTTTTCATAATTATTGTATGGCCTTGCCTTACAATATGGAGCACCTTGGGGCAACTGTTTGTTGTGATTTGGCGCTATAGAAGAAAAAAGTTGATTGAAGTTGATTGATTGATACCGCCCTAGGTGATGAAGGCGGAAAAACAAAGTTTCTTCTCAGTCACGCCAGATGGTGTTTTTATTCATCAGAGGCGGCGAATTAAGCCCCCTCGGGCCGAAGACAGGGTTTAAAAATCCCCTTTTCGATAACAGAGCGACATGCAGCATTCACCATGGCAAGACGAACTCCGATCCTCCGTTACATCTGTGAGACGCACGTGAATATCACCATGACGACAGAGGGCTCACTCGCTCCAAAAAAAGCGAGGATGTACGTCAGCTGCTTGAGTCGGCCGATACCAGAGGAAGATTTGACGTACAGCCTGGACGGGCCCGAACGTTTAAGTTACACGTTTGATCCGTATTTTGCCCAAGTAAGTTTCTTCACTCTGGCTGAGGGTGAGACTGCCCCTCGAGGAACCCAGCGGGTGGCGCTTACTTCCGCTGACTGGGGAGTGTTTTCCGCAGCTGCAGGGTCGATGATTCGTGACACGATCAACCCTGAGCCTCCAGGAAATCGGACGCTGGAAAAGAGGAAAACTCATTTCCAACTCACCTGGCTCAGCCCCCAGTGGCCGCGCTATAGGGTGATATTTCAGCGGGGACCTCTTGACGGTTACTCTCAGGGAGAAATCAAATTGGAGAGAGTTAGTGCCAGCGGCCACGTCAGATCCATCACAGCAATGGCTGAGAGCTGGGACGAGTTGTTCAAAACCTGCAATGAAAGGATTACGGGTCTTTTTACAAGGTGTCTGGCCTGGAGGGACGTGATCGAAGTAAATGTAGCGCCTCACATTACTTAAAAAAAAAAACCTCACCGGTATCTCCTCCCCCGCATGCACAGGGATTTCTATAAAAAAAAAACAGCGGGCCACATCTCATTTAAGCATCGGACGGCCGACCAGCATGAGCTCCTCAACCTCCCCCATCGCACCGGTGGATGACATCACTTGTGACTGCGCATTCGCCTGTGGAAGAGACCCGCCATTCCCGGGGCAGGCCTGGACGAGATGTGCCGAGCCGCTCATGAACCAGAACCGGCGCCAGAAGGCTTCCCAGACCCGCGGCGGATACAAGACCCCGTGGGGAGTTCAGCTCGAACCGGTCTGAGGCGAGATCCATCCTTCTCAGGCGCTTTCTAGCCGGCATGGGCTCTCTTCCCACTGTCACGGAGGCCGCGAGTCCGGGGGAGGTACAAGACCTCGAGCGGGATGAGAAATACACCACATCTTACGCATCAGACCGGCCAGATGGGTTCCTGTCAGAGGAATTCCTGAAAACGGTGAAAGTCAGCGTGGCCCACTTACTTTTGGCTGTGATCAAAAGTTATGGACAAAAACTCTGTTACAGGTGTGAGATCGATCACCCCAGCCAGCGACAGCACGAGTGCCTGGAGCCGTTAAATGAATATTTCTTTATTTCTTTACGCGGTGTAATCCGCTGCACGTGCTTACATTATCCGCTCTGTTTGTGGATGTGATGGAGTGCCGGGTGAAACAGCTGGAACTCCCCAGGGGGGAGATCTTTCCTACACTTTTACAGCTGAATACTGAAATAAACCGGAAATGCGGGGGAGATGTATTACTCAGAGTTTTCCAGTTTTGTAAGTGAACGTATACTTTTTTCCTTCATGTATGTTGTGTTTAATAAACATGAACGTATACTTTTTTCCTCCACGTATGTTGTGTTTAATAAACATGAATGTATATGTTATGTGTCGCACGCGAGCGGAGAACCGACCAGCGTTTGAAGGACCCAGTATAAAATAAGCAGAGCACGGTACAAAGGATAACAGAATTTAATAACATAACAGTGAGTGCTGAATAATAACAAATGAGTGCGCGGTCTGGCGAGGTGGAATAACGGTGCGCTCCCAGCAGCACAAACGGTCCGGAGCCAGAACAGTTCGGACCCAAGGACCCCGCCGAGGTGGCCGCGACCAACCGAGTCTGTGAAAGAAGAAACCATCATGTGAGTCCACCACTCCACACACAGAGAGACCACTCAAAGGTGTACATAAACAGCAAACACTTCCTGGCTTAATTACCAATCAGCTTCCCACCATGCAGGCATGGAACACCCAGTTCAATTCTCCACTGCAGTGGAAGCTGATTAAACGACTAACATAACAGCTCAATATAATAAGGTGTGAGGGACACCACATTTACTGACTGTACTCATGTTAGTCACAAAACCTAAAGTACCTCAGGAAGTGTGCTGACGAGCATGAGACCTCACCCCCTCCTCTTTCACAGACCATGGCATCAAACCTGGTACGGTCTCTGCATCCATGATGATGAGATGGCTCTCTAGACGACGATCTCACCCGTCTGGTCACAAGGTCGAGTCTCTGGCAAATACACACTGTGTACTCCAGACTTAAATGCAACCATGCCCCAATCCATAAAGATGCACCACAGCTGTGAGTCCTGACGAGCTGCACATGACAAGCTTCAGGTGATCAGGGTGAGGTCCTGATAACTCAGCCACACAGCCACTCAGTCCTGAACGCATGCCACCTGGAAGGAAAAACAGAAGACAGAAAACAGAAGACAAACAAAAGCCAGCCAGGCACGCCAGGCACCCCAGCCACAACAGTATACTTTTTTCCCTCCACGTATATTGTGTTTAATAAACATGAACGTATACTTTTTTCCCTCCACGTATGTTGTGTTTAATAAAAATGAATGTATACTTTTTCCCTCCACGTATGTTGTGTTTAATAAACATGAACGTATACTTTTTTCCCTCCACGTATGTTGTGTTTAATAAACATGAACAATTGCTTTTTTCCCTCCACGTATGTTGTGTTTAATAAACATGAACAATTGCTTTTTTCTCTGTGTGTGACTTTAATGAATGTAATAAAGCATATATTCTAAAACTTAGACGGTCAGTGTTCTTTCCAATAATATTGTTGAAAAAAGGGTGAAATGTTTTCAAATCAAATTTATTTATATAGCGCCAAATCACAACAAACAGTTGCCCCAAGGCGCTTCATATTGCAAGACAGAGTCATACAAACGAGGTTTTGGTGGAAAAAAGGTTCACGTATGAATTATGCGGGGCTTTAACACGGTCTTATTAAAAGGCCAAGGCTGATCTGTGAGCGCTCTCCGCGGTGCTGAATCAGAGTTCAATTTAACGTCTCCAAGAGCGGCTATATTAAAGACCCGCGCTCATCTGTGACCACTGTCCGCGGTGCTGGATAAATATGTGGTTCTGGGTATGGTGGATCACAACGCATTCAGCGGGAGAAGATATCTGTCCCCATTTGATTTTGCACACTATGACCTGGAGTACCTCGCACTCACTCAAAACGGGCGGCAGCTGCCGGCTAAAGCTTTCCAGCCTGAATTTAACAACGGACTCTCTGTGAGGGAGTTTTACAATCTCTACACGGCGACCGGGAGACACCTCAAAGACCTACCTCTCTGTATAGACCGGGAGGATTTTGCACACGGTTATGCGCTGTACGTCTTCAATTTAAACCCAGAGTAGGACAGCGGCGCTCTGAGCCCCGGCTTCACAGGGACCCTGAGACTTGAGATGAGATTCAGAGTCGCGACTCCGCATACCACCACGCTGATAGTGTACACGTGTTACGATTCTCTCCTGGAGATTAATTCCAAACGACAGGTCCTTGTGGATTTTTACTGATGAACACCCTGGAATTGGACACTGTTATGAGGGGGTTAATACCTGTTCGCCGGTGTTTTCGCGTCTGACGAGTTATTCCAGATCAAGCCGGACCCTCCCGTATATTTCATTGTAAACACCCACCCTAGACATTTACCGGGGAAACACTGGTTAGCGCTCACTGTTGAAAAAAATGGTCGAGCCACATTTTTTGACTCGTTCGGCTTCAGCCCGGACTTTGAATACTACCCTAAAAGCATCCTGCGATATCTGGAGAATCTCCCAGATGTTAAAAAACATTCTGTATCACAACAAACAGCTTCAGCATGAGTTATCAGACGTATGCGGACAACACTGCGTGTATTATCTGTATAACAGAGCCGCCGGGAAGTCGTACCAGGACGTGCTGTCTTTATACACCGAAAATACTATCGCGAACGATGATTTGGTTTCTGATTTTGTGAAAAGATATCGTTATTGCCTTAAGAAAAGGTGCAATACCTCCTGTAACCAGCTAGCAGGGCCTTTACATGAGTTTAAATATTGTCACGGCCTGTGTTAACCGTCGTTCCTATTATTTTATGCTTTTCCGTGTGAAAATGTAACCCCCGTCTTAGAACGCTCTCCCGATCATACCTTTAAAGTTGTATCGCGTTTGCATAATTTAATACGTTGTTATTAAGTGTAGAAAGAAGCGTTGACCTTTGACCTTTGAATTTTTTTAATGTGTAGAAAACGCTCTTCCGATCATACCTTTAACGTTTTATCACGTTTGCACGCTTTAAAACCCCGTTATTAAGCGTATAAAGAAGCGTTGATCTTTGATTTTTTTTTAATGTTTTTTTTGTAAAAATGTTCCGGATGTGTAGAAAACGCACCCCCAATCATACCTTTAATGTTTTTCATTTTTTGCATCGTTAAGTAGAGAAGTGCTGAAAGTTGTTTGTAAACCATATGCCGAATAAAAGTGATGAAGACCGGAGATGAGTTTCAGTCGGTGTTTTATTAGTAACAAGATACAAAAAACGTGTCTGACTGCGATGTATTTTAAAAAATTATTCTGCCCTCATTAAAGAGTCCCCCTTCTTCAATTAGACAGATGACTCCCATCACACACTGGTCAGATTTGGTAGGTTTATTCAAGCTGACAGCATGCAAAAGGTGTAAAACTAAAATGAAGAAACAAAATAAAACACACAGTCAGCATAAAATATGTATAAACTAAGATATCTAAAACACATCCCCAAACACATGGTCTACAGCTAGCCTAGAAAGCTACTATAGTAACTAGCTAGATATATGAAATAGCATGTCAAAGATCAATAGCTCTCACTTTGTTGAAATTACAAAAATATACACATTATATATTTATACTAACAATATCCTTCAAAAATACTCACAGACGATGCTCCTATAAGTGATTTCAAAAGAGGATGGATTAAGATGTTGTTGCTGCTCACACTATCGTGCCAATACTGGTCTGACTGAAACAAACGATTCAAGGTGACTTTCTATAAGTGTCACATGACTACCATGAATTTCAATATGACTGCCCAAATGTCAAGCCCAACCCTAAAAGCAAAGACACCACCTAGTGGTAGGAGGAGGAAATAACACACTAATTACTTATGAAATGAACTCGGTCCAGAACACTCCCCCCCTGGTATCTAAAAGATGCCACCTTTGACAAGGGGAGTTAAGAAACTATAAACCCTAATCAGTCTCTGGGGAGAGGAGTAGGATGACCTCTGAGACAGGCCGCAGATAGGTCTTACTTGACCCATCCCTTGAAGTCTTGATCTCCACCTTCCTTACCCTCCCGTCTGCGCTGGGGAAGGTCTTGACGATGACACCCATGGGCCAGTCGTTTATCTGCAACTGGTCGTTTTTCAGGAGGATGACATCACCTTCTTTCAGATTGTGTTTCTCCTTTTCCCACTTCCTGCGTCTTTGCAGAGTGGGGAGGTACTCAGTCCTCCAGCGATGCCAAAAGGTGTTGGCGAGGCTTTGGACCTGCCTCCACTGCTTGCCGTAGAGGTCCTTCTCGTTAAATTCACCCTTGGGAGGAGGAAGAGCACTGACCTTCTGGGTGAGAAGTGTCGCTGGTGTCAGGATGAATGGGGAGTCGGTGGACACAGGAACCAGGGGACGGGTGTTCAGGATAGCTGAGACCTCTGCCATGAATGTCGTCAGGACCTCACGCGTGAGCTTTGCTGGGCTGACCTTCAACAGCACTGAGTCCAGGATACGCCTGGCCAGTCCAATTAGCCACTCCCAACTGCCCCCCATGTGCGAAGAGTGTGGTGGGTTAAAGATCCACTTACACCCATTGGCACTGAGATATCCTTGCACCTCCTTGTCACTGGTCACAGAGTCCATCTGCAACTCCTTACAGGCCCCGACGAAGTTGGTGCCACAATCGCTTCTGATTTGTTTCACTGGCCCCCTGACTGAGAAGAACCATCATAGAGCATTGATGAAGCTTGAAGAGTCCACTGACTCCAGTACTTCTATATGTGTGGCCCTGGTGCTCATACATGTAAAAAGCACAGCCCATCTTTTGCTGCTAGCCAGTCCTCCTCTGGTCCGCCGCGCCGTGACCATCCATGGTCCGAAGACATCCACACCCACGAATGAGAAGGGAGGATCTGCGCTGAGGCGGTCCGCAGGTAAGTCAGCCATCTTTTGAGTCTCCATCTTCTGCGTAGTCTTGTGCATGTGACGCAAGGATGAAGGATGCTGCTGATGTGCCATTTCCCACTGATAATCCACAGACCTGCCGCTCTCACAGCACCCTCAGTGAGGTGCCGTCCTTGGTGCTGGACCTGCTCATGAAAATGCCGTATGAGCAAGGTTGTGACGTGGCTCTGCCCAGGTAAGATTATAGGACTAACTTCTTTTCCATCCAGGTTTGCCTTGGACAGGCGTCCTCCAATCCTGAGAATGCCAGCACTGTCAAGGTAAGGACACAGGCTGAGGAGTGGGCTTTGTTTAGGAATGGCTATTCCTCCCCAGATGCATTCCAACGTCTCTGCGAAGGCATCTTGTTGGACAGCCCGTATTATGACGTTTCTTGCTTCATCCAAGTCTTCTGTCTTCTTCATGGATGTGCCAACCCTTGCAGTTGCTCTCCTGTGTGAAGGAGTGGGCAACATGCACGAGCCTAGCAACTGCTCGATTGAGTGACCGCCATCTGGAGAACCTCTCAAAATGCATAGGGTCAAGTTTGTCAGTGGTAATCCTGTTGAGATGACAAGTGATCTGTGGGCAGATGTCAGAGTCAGAGCTAGGGTCAACCAAGTCAAAGGAACTAGTTGCAGGTTCGACTTCAGTTGACATCAACAGAAATGGTGGTCCACACAGCCATGTGGTGTTAGTCAGGATGCCTGCTAGGACTGATCGTGAGCCATGGTCGGCAGGGTTTTGGCTGGAGGGCACGTACTTCCATTGCTTAGGGCTTGTTGTCCTCCTAATGCGCTGCACCCTGTTGCCCACGTAGACGTAGAATCGTCTTGATTCATTGTGAATGTAGCCTAGGACCACCTTGCTGTCTGAGTAGAAGGTCACAGCATCAAAGATGGGGTCCATCTCATCCACAATCGCGTCTCCAATCTCTACAGCCAGGACCGCAGCACACAGCTCGAGCCTTGGAACTGTTGTTTCTGGACGTGGAGCAAGCTTTGCCTTGCCAAATACGAAGCCAACCTCCACATTGTTGCTTACATCTGTTGTCCTCACGTAGGCGACAGCAGCTATAGCAGTGGTGGAAGCATTGCAGAACACACACAGCTCCTTACTGCATGCTTGGTGGAGAGAGATGGAGGTGTATTGGCGCGGGATCTTGAGCTGTTCAAGCTCCTTCAGAGAGTCCCTCCACAGCTTCCATTCTCTGTATTTTCCTCAGGGAGAGGGGTATCCCAGTCACATGACTCTATGATAAGCTCCCTCAGTATGGACCTTCCTTGAATACTCACAGGGGCAGCAAAACATAGCGGGTCGAACAGACTGTTTACAGTTGACAGGACCCCACGTCTTGTGTAAGGCTTCTCTGCATCGGCGACCTGGAACGTGAACACGTCTTCTGAAATGTCCCAGCTCACCCCTAAACTTCTCTGCATGGGAGGGGGTCTGTACTGAGGTCCAGATCTTTCATCCCCTTAGCCAGATCTTCAGGAGGGAAGGCTCTCATCACAGCCACCCTGTTCGACAAGATCTTGTGAAGACGGAGGTTGGAGAGGGCCAGCATGTCTTGAATGTTGTGAAGAGTGATGGCTTCCTCTTCTGAAGGGACAGACAGAAGGCCATCGTCGACATAGAAATTCCTCTCAACAAAGAACCTCGCCTCTATGCCGTACACCCTCTGTCCCTCTGCAGCAGCTCTTCGGAGCCCGTACGTGGCCACGGATGGCGATGGGCTATTTCCAAAGACGTACGCGCATCCTGCACTCAATGACGTCGTCATCCAGGTCATTATTGCGATGCCAGAGAAAGCGCAGAAAGTTCCGATGGTCTTCACATACGACAAAGCAATGGAACATCTGCTGGATGTCAGTTGTCACTGCCACTGGCTCCCTCCTAAACCGCAGCAGTACCCCGAGCAAACTGTTGTTCATGTTTGGGCCCGTGAGGAGGACATCATTGAGGGATACCCCTTGATGTTGCGCACTGGAGTTGAATACCACCCTCACCTGTCCAGGCGTCTGAGGGTGATATACCCCAAAGAATGGTAGATACCAGCACTCCTCATCTGGTGGCAAGGGTGGTGCCACTTCAGCATGTCCATTCTCGAAGAGCTTGCCCATGAACTCAGTGAAATGCTCTTTCCTCTCAGGATGTTTCCTGAGTGTCTTAGTGACTGTAGCGAGACGGGTCCTTGCCTGCTCACGGTTGTTTGGCAGACGCTGGCGTGGGATGCGGAAGGGGAGTGGAGTCTGCCAGCTGTTATCATCACCCTGTTTCAGTTCCGTCTCCATAATCCTCAGGAAGGCAAGATCCTCCATAGAAGGTGCTGTCTTGTCATCGTCCTTTGTGTGGCAGAAGATGGACTCCCCCATGAGTCGCGTTTTGTCACTTGGCAAGGACGGCTGCTGTTCTGAGACTGATGGATTCTGGAACTGGCGAGGGTGGCTGAGTTTTTCTTTGATTTCAATTTTGTTGATGCAGGGACACAGAACACTAGGACGCCCATTCTCAAGAATGTAGGTTCTGTAGGTGTTCATAGGCGAGGGTACATGTGCGCCGTTGATACACACATCCCCTACCACCACCCAGCCAAGGGCTAATCGTTGGGCGAAGGGAGCATGTGGAGGGCCATTGCGTTGCTCAAGGACCTTGTGCGCCTGAATAATGTCTCTTCCTAAAAGAAGTAAGATCTCGGCCTTAGGGTCAAGGGGAGGTATCTTGGAGGCAAGTGACTTCAGGTGCGGATGGTACTTCACAGCAGCCGGCATGGTAATCTCTGCCGATTATCACTCGTTGAGTGTAGGCAGAGCTAGACTGGTCTTTTCATCCGATTGCACGATGAACCCCTTTGCCCTGCGGCCTGCAGCCTCTGACATACCTGCACAGGTTTTGAGTGTGTAGGGAGAGGTGTTGTCGGCTACGTTAAACATCTCAAAGAACGATGACCTGGCTAGTGACCTATTACTCTGGTCATCTAGGATTGCGTATGCGGTTGTCTTCTTCTCAGGTTGGTCTTTAGGATATACATAGACAAGACAGATTTTGGCACAGGACTTGGTTGCTGCACTGTTTCCACAGACCTCTGTGCAGATTGAGGTAGTGACTGAAGCTGTGGTTGATTCCTCTCCCTCCCCGCCATGCTCTTCAGAGGGGCCGCTAGCTGGCTTTGTCAACCATGGTGCAGGACTGGCATGAAGGGCTGCAATGTGCTTATCACTGTTGCACTCAGAGCACTGGATGATAGCCCTGCAGTCCTTAGCTTGGTGGGAGGTTGAGGAACAACAACGGAAGCATATGCCATTCTCCTTAAGGAAGGCCTTACGCTCGTCCAGGAGTTTTGCTCTAAAGGCTCTACACTTTGGTAGGGGGTGTGGCTTTTTACGTATAGGGCACTGGTTCTTCGGGTTGTCAAATCCCTTGGTCTCATTCCCCTTGGCGGCATTATCCACCTCTGTTTTATGCACAGCTATAGGGGTTTTAGCTGATTTTGATGAGAATTTTTCCCCTTTAGGTGGCGCGTTGCTGGGAGCTACAGCAGCAAAGCTCGGGCCGTTCCTCATCTTTGCTTATGCACGAATAAAGTCGGCGAACACGGAGAAGGGTGGGAAGATGGTGTGGTTTTTTTCCTTATACTTCGTACCGTGCACCATCCATTTCTCCTGCAGATTGAATGGCAAGTTCTCCAGGATAGGGTTAATGTCTCGCGCTGTATCGAGGAAAGCCAAAGCAGGTAGGAACCCATCCTCCTTGGCTGCCTGTATCTCCAGGAGAAGGTCGCCTAGTTCTCGTAGCCGCTTGGGTTCTTTATTGGAGAACTTGGGGAACCGTTCAAGCTTGTTAAAGAGAGCCATTTCCATGGCCTCTGGCGATCCATAAACCTCCTCTAGTCTTTGCCAGACCATACTGAGGGCCTCACCAGGGTAGTTGATACGAACTGACCTCACTCTCCTTGCATGTTCTGCACAATCCGGTCCAAGTCACTTAATCAGCAGGTCAAGTTCCTCACTAGGCTTCAGACCCAGATCTTCCGTAGCGTTAGAGAAGGCGGACCTCCAAGCCCAGTAGTTTTCGGGTTTGTCGTTGAACTTTGTGAGTCCAGCCGTCAGTAGCTCGCGACGAGCTAAGAACCTTCCCAGCACTGATACATGTGTAGTGGATTCTCCTCCACGTGGATAGCTGTAATCCGCTGTATCATGTCTGGGCGTCCAACGGTTCTTCGGTTCAGATATTGGGTGTGATGCAATAAATTCACTTTCTCTTTTCGGTGTGAATTGTAGTGACTGTCGCATTGAATTAGTGGCTATTGCAGTAAAGGTTGTGACTTCCGCAGGCAAATGCTGCCTTTTACGTTGAGTAGGTGGCTCATTATGTAGATGAGAATCATCAGGTGGCTTGGGGTGAACAGCTGTTGAAGGAGTGAAATCGGCCATTTTATCCTGATCCGGATCATCTGTTGGCTCCTTGGCTTTCACGTAGTCATACTGCTCTTGAACATATTTCTCTGTTCTCTCAACTGAATGATATGATGAGCCTTGGTCAATATTGTGAGCTGCAGCGAGCTCCCCCATGGCTGCCGAATCCACTGCCGCTTCCAATACATTAGCTTCAGCATGAGCAGCCTCAGCCTCTTTCTCTTGCTGTATGGCCTCCAGTGTGGCTTCGAGACGTGTCTTCTCTACTTTAAGATCAATCTCCCTTTGTGCATAAGATGCTCTGGTACGCGCAGCTTCAGCCTTAGCTCGTGCCTCTACCGTAGCTAAGCTAGCTGCAGATCTGACAGAGCGCTTCGATGATTTCGATGTGCGTGACCACGCTGACCTTGTTTCATAGTTCTTTTCTTCTGGTAATGACATCTTGAAACTGGTAGATGCAGAACAGGCTGGATATCTTACTCACTGTGGTAGAAATCACTGTTGAAGTGTCTTTTTACTGTTCTGCCCTCATTAAAGAGTCCCCCTTCTTCAATTAGACAGACAGATGACTCCCATCACACACTGGTCAGATTTGGTAGGTTTATTCAAGCTGACAGCATGCAAAAGGTGTAAAACTAAAATGAAGAAACAAAATAAAACACACAGTCAGCATAAAATATGTATAAACTAAGATATCTAAAACACATCCCCAAACACATGGTCTACAGCTAGCCTAGAAAGCTACTACAGTAACTAGCTAGATATATGAAATAGCATGTCAAAGATCAATAGCTCTCACTTCGTTGAAATTACAAAAATATACAGAAATATACACATTATATATTTATACTAACAATATCCTTCAAAAATACTCACAGACGATGCTCCTATAAGTGATTTCAAAAGTGATTTCAAAAGAGGATGGATTAAGATGTTGTTGCTGCTCACACTATCATGCCAGTACTGGTCTGACTGAAACAAATGATTCAAGGTGACTTTCTATAAGTGTCACATAACTACCATGCATTTCAATATGACTGCCCAAATGTCAAGCCCAACCCTAAAAGCAAAGACACCACCTAGTGGTAGGAGGAGGAAATAACACACTAATTACTTATGAAATGAACTCGGTCCAGAACAAAAATCTTGATCATAATATCCAGTCAGTTTTTAATTCGACACCCTCCTTTTATGGTGAGAAACCTTCCCAGCGTTGGAAGTCTTTTTTTTTTCTTAAGTTTCTTCCTGGGCGGCGACTCGGTTAAAAGAAGGGTTTCATCTGGTGAGCTGCTCCGTCCTTTTTTAAGCTTCTGAAACTGCTCGCGGGCTTGCGGGTTTGATACGCATGCCACCGGAATGTTCCGCTCCTGTAAAATATTGAGGAACTTCACCCAAACTGTAGGGGGGCTCGATTTCTTGAACGAGGATCCGAGATGTTTCATAAGATCAATGGTGTGAGACCCCCTCACGACATTCCCCTTGTAAATAAATTCCGCCGATGGACTCCAGCGCGTATCACCCATCGACAATTTCCTCATAATATATTCAGCGTTTCTATGATCTCTGGAGGGGATATTCTTCAGGACCTCTGTGACAGTCTCATCCACCACCTCCTCCTCCTCCACCCCCTCCTCCTCAGGTTGCTTAGCAACGCAAGTCTCTTGCGGGGGTGAAACGCACGATTCGAGTTCCCCCTGTTTGATCAGGCTTAAATAGCACTGCAGCAGAGCCTCATACTTTTTCATTTTTTCATAAGGGGAGTGAGTACGTTCCTCCAGCATGGCCCGCATTCGTGAGTCTCGATCATTTTCCGCCGTTTGTCTGATGTTATTTCCGCTCGGCGGAACGGTATGCCCGAGTTGAAGTATCTGTTGAGGAGTCAGTAAAAACATCTTTTGCGCCGCTTTGAACGCCATTATGCTCTGGGTAGTATTAGACTCGTTATAGTGGGCAGGGCCGCGGCGAGCAGAGGCAGGAGAAAGCCGCTCGTCTGAATCATTGCTCCCCGCTTCTTTTTGTAACTGGTTTTTCTGTCGGCCAGAAGATGTAAAACTCTTTCGTTTTTTCAAGGTACAGAATTGAGAGTCACTCAAGCCAATATTCCCCTTTAATATATTCAAAGCGATCTCGGATAAAGTTTTCAGAAGCTCTGGCCTGCAGGTCTTCAGGCTATGGTGATGCTCCCTCGCCCCAGCTTTGATTAGCGCTTTAAGAGCGGGGGCGTTCCTTTTTAAAAGAGAGCTCATACTCGTTTATCTTTCTGTAAATAAACTGCGGGCCACTCGTGCGGGAGTAATCCCGATCTCAGTCTGAACTGATCTGGACACTCCTGCGTGCAATCCAGTAATAAGTACCCGTAAGGTACGCTCGTAGCATCGTCAAGAGCCTCCAAAAAAAATTGTTTTCTGCTGGGAAACATTTGTTGAGCCAGAATGTTCATCTGTAACTTGTCTCTAGGGTTTTTAAACAGCACCATATAATTACAATTCAAGCTGATGGTTCGACTGTATTTCCCTTTATGAAACACGTTTTGTGTGATCATGATGACGCTCATATTCCTGTGATGTCTGTACTGGGTGAAAATTCTTACAACTTCAGGATGATCCGTTGCTTGAAAGATGATATTGTCCAAAATAACCAGATGGCTCTGACCTTCAGGGAAAAGGCTTTCGTCCAGAAACGAGTCAGGGGGGAGTCTTACAAATTTAATATTTTTATTCTTCAGTTCAGAATACAGAGGTTGTTCAGACGTATACAGCCATACAATGTTGTCAGGCACATATCTCATAGCGTGGCTACAAGCAGCAGCAATGTTTTCCAGCAATGTTTTTACAAACACAGTCTTTCCCGAACCACTCGGTCCAAAGATGAGACAGGAGAATGGGGGTTGAAGTCTGGGGTCAAACTCCACCGTATTTCCCGAGTGAGACATGTTTCAAAATCCGAACGGTTCAGTTTCCCCGTCCTTTAAAAGACGCCGCTTGTCATACACCACCCTGAAGGATTTTTGAAATGACACGTTTGTCAAACTGAAACTGCTTTTATGATGTTTAATTCCCTGCTGCAGTGTTTTGATAGATGCAGCGAGGGCGGGGTCTTTTATATAACCCTCGACCAGATCTTTGACGCTGTCAAAGTTTATTTTCTGACAGCTCTCGTGGGTTTGAGTGATCCCCTTCACACGCATGACCGTTTTACCTCGTACGGTTTTATATGCATAACTTTTAGGCCCCGCTGCTGCAAACTCTGTGATGACGTCGCCGCTCAACTCGCCGGTGAGCTGCCCCAACCGCCCGGGGCGGCATCGCGGGGGGGGGGGCACGAGCGTGCGGGGAAAAAAAAAATAAAACGGTCAAAAAAAAAAAACCTGTCCAAAAAATAAAATAAAATAAAACCGGGGGGGTTGTCCTGACAGGGGAGTTCGTGGTTACGTTATGGCAGAGCGCCCCCCATCTCACCTCTCGCGTTAGGTGAGCAACGCTGCACAGTGCAGACTTTGTGCAGGGGGAGGGGGGAATCATTCAATGTTTGGACGAGGAGGTGGTCGAAACGGAGTAAGACATAATCATGGATAGGAAACGATCAAAGCCATCAGGTGCACAATTTCGAAAGAAAAAGAAAGAAGAAAAGGAGAAACAAGCAAAGGAAAAAGGTATGTATTGATTTACGGATTCCCGCAGCTTCACAGTGGTTTAAACTCAGTTCAATAGCGAAGCAAAAACTGCAGCGAAACGAGACGAGTCATTGGATAAATGCTGGGCTTTGTCCCGCCCATCGGATGCTCAGCGTGTCTCGGGGTCTATGGGGCAGTGGGCTGGCCTCGGCTGGCCTGGACGCTCAGCTTCCCTTTTTGATTGACAGTGAAATGAGCGAATCAGCAATCTTTTGGTGTAAACATCCGTGGGAGCATTTTGTTAATTTTCATTCTTTTCTGAGTTGAACTGGAGACTTTCCTAATCCTCTTAGCGGCATTTTCTTTGTTAAAAACGACTAGCGACAAATTGAGCTTCTATTTCTGGTGGGTTTTTTTGTAGCTGCTTGTGTTTGGAGACTGATTTCTATCGCAGTTTCTGTCCCTACTGAGCAGCGGGTGCTGCTGAGCTCCTCCACCGTCACAAAGCACTCAAAGGCGGACACACTGCACACTAGCCTCGCGCCAGTCCCAGCTAGCGAGCTAGCTAGGTAGCAAGCTGCACATAATGGCAGACAATTTGAATGTTGTGGACCGGATTTTGGCGAAGCCATTTGATAGTCTTCCTTACGAAGAAGCCATGGCTGCTGTCATGGCTTCAGCTCTCAATGGTTTGCAGGCCAAAGTTAAAGCAACAGCCCCCAGTGCAATGTTTGTGTATTGCTATGCACACAGACTGAATCTGGTTCTGTCTCAGTGGGCTAAATGCTTATCTGAGTGCAGAATATTTTTTGCATCACTCTCTGGTGTTGCCACATTTTTCTCAAAATCCACAAAGAGGATGTCTTTTCTTGAGTCTGCAGGCTGCTCAAGGTTGCCCAGAAATGCTCCTACTCAATGGAATTTCACATCACGGATAGTGAGCACTGGGGCAAACAAGTATGATGCCCTCCTGCAAACTTTTGTATATAGACTGTTTTCCTCTTACTTCTTTTGCACTTCTTGTTATTTATGACAAATTATTGTGGTTTGCCATTTTTGCCTTTAAAGAGTGTTAACTTCTTCACTTGTTGCTTCCTGTTACTTATGATACACAATAGTGTTTGTTATTTCTTCTTATGTGTACAGTAATGGGTATAGAATTTACCTCTGTCGTTAGTTCATTTATTTATGATACATGATTGCGCTTTACCATTTTTGCCACTTTAATGTATAGGGGTTTTTTTGTACATTTTTTTGTCACTTCATGGTATTCTGTAATATACTTAACTTCTTTTGTTATTTATATGGTGCGACTTTAATGGCGGTTTAAGTCTTGTTCATTATGGTGTATGGTACTCTATGATAATGTAAAGTGCACTCTGTAAAACTGAATGACGTGCAATATTTTGACCATCGGGTGGTGCTGTAGTGCAGTTGTGCTTTATTAAATACCTGTACTGTACATAGTTGTAATGTGGTCACTGAGTCTTTTATTTTTTTATGTTCAAAAACTTTATTGAAGCACATAACTTTATTGAAGTGCATAACTTCTTGTGACTCAGAAACCCTATGATTGATGTTGCTACACTGGACCAAGAGGACCCACAGCACAACCATGAAGTAATCCCAGGCTTGTGGAGACAAGATGCCCAGCTGCCAGAAATGGAACAAGTTTATCATGGCAACACAGGCAGAGCAGCCAAGGAGCAAAGGAACTACCTCTTAGAGTATGTCGGCTCTCCTGTAGGCAGTGTGTCATGGCAAGATGACTTATTACTGAATATTCATTAGACTACTGTGACTCGTGACATGGAAACATCATCTTAAACATTCAGTATATCTCACAGTACTGTTTACATTTAATTTCAAAATCTACAAAGTCATTGTGGAACACAGTTTGATTAATTTTGAATAAAATCACTAAAAATTATTTGGATCATTTTTTAATACAGTGGAATGTATTGTATAAAGAAATTGATGTGTTGATTATGAAATTATAAAGGACTGACATTTGAACTCTTGTATAATAAAATACTGCTATTCCAACAGAAAGGCAACCTTTTGAAAACAAGTCCAGCCAAATCGATTACCTTAAAATCTGTCATAGACAACAACACAACTTTGTTTTGCTCATGAAGTACTGATAACACTATGTAACACAATTTTTGTTCCTGGCTTCTAAGTGTTATATTTCAACTGCTTATGTCTAAAGTCTATGGAAAAATGACTACATTCAGCGCAAACTTTGATTTTTTTTTTTTTTAACGTTCTAGAAAGTTCTAAAAGTTTCTTGAAATTTCTAGATAATTCTGGAAACTTCTAGAAAATTCTGGACAGTTCTAGCAGTTAAAGAATATTCTAGAAGACTACTCAGTAGTAGTGAAGGCAAATCGAGAATATTCTTGAAAACAGACACATTTCAAAATATCATTGTCTTGATCACAGAAGCAAAGTTTCTGTGGAATAACAGCTATTTTCTATTTATTTAAGGCATAACAGGTTAGGAAAACACACTGTGTACCCAGGAACAAAACACAAATAAAAAATTGTTACATAGTGTAATATATATTGCAGGACTACAACCATTACTACATATGTGCTTAAACTCCTGTAAGAGACAGTGAATATCAAAACAAGTGACAGCCTTTACAAAAAATCTAAGAATTAAACTCCTGCTAAATGAAAGACTGTGATATAAGGGTCTCAACGGTGATTACACATAATGTTATTGGCGTCTGGAATAAATGAAGAATAGCAATGTATAGTTAACTTGCTGCCAAACTAAAAAGTGTGGAATGCAAGTCCCAAAGATAATACAATATAATTTTATTGTGATCAAGTATTGTCCGGCTAAATTAGACATTTTATTCAAGGAAAACTATAACTTCTCAAAACTGTGATATTTCATCTACTGCTATATAAAACGGTGTAAGAAGTAGAAGTCTCAATGACAACAGATCGCTTTAATATTGTCACGAAATATCGCTCAATTTGGCAGCTAAATGAAACACTGAAATTCCAAGGAATGGAAAAATTCCAAAAGACCTTGACAACATTAAAATTAAATAAATATGAAATGCAAGTTTGAAAGATAAGACATGACTTTAGTATTATCATGAAGTACTGCCCAATGCCCAGCAAAATGAAACACTGAAATTCCAAGGAATGGAAAAACTCCAGAAGACCTTGACAGCTTCCTGCAAATACACTGTGAAATGCAAAGCTAAATGATGAAATTGAAGACTTTGAACTTGTGAACACTGAAATGCAAACGACACATTCTGACAAATTTTCACACAAATGAAACTGAAAAGTCAAGCCTCTATGATAAAAACAACTTTATTTTCAACAGTGGAAACATGATTACACTCACAACAACAGTCACTCAACGTAAAACAAAAACACTCAAACATCATCTGCATCACTCTCATTACTGTCAGCGTTAATAGGGGTTTTCGGTCTGGGTGTTGATGATTCCATAGTTGACAATAGAGACATATTAAAGTCTGATGTCGTGAGGTTCAGGATGGTATCAGTGGGCTGAAAAGGTTAAAATGGTGAAGGGGCATGGTGGTGGTGGGCTGGATCTAAAGGTGACTGAAGTGTTATGTTTTCTGGAGGGTGTTGTAAGGATGTGCTGGGTTGTAGGGGGGGAGACCAAAGTGGGATAGGCTGTTGGGAATTGGTCCGTTGTCCATGTGAGGAAGAATCATAGAAGGGTTGATGGGGGATGGGAGGAGGACGGAATGATGTGGGATGTGGAGGAGGGATGAGGAGGGATGGAGGGATGCGGAGGAGCCAGGGATGGTGGTGGAGGAGCCAGGCATGGTTGATGTGATGTGGGAGGTGCCAAAGGTCCCTGATGAGAAGTGGAGGGGTCACGATGAGACGTGGAGGGTTGTGAAGGTGGGTGGAACTGCTGTGGTGGAGGAAGCAGAAGTTGATATTGCTGGAGTTGGAGTTGTTGTTGCTGTTTTTTTTTTAATTTGTAATGTCCTGTAATGATGAAGCTGCTGTGATGCTGCCAGATAATAGGCACTCCAGATCTCCTCATCCATCTTGCTGGTCTCATGGTAGACCAACTCCGCAGACATCCTCTGGCTCTCGCTTCCCTTCTCCACGTTCATTACATTGCCGATTGCAGCCCTGGTATTAAGGAGCTGCCTGGAGAGCTGAAAAGACACAAGCAGGAGTAGTGAGTGACATGCATACACCAAAAGGTTGAATATTTACTTTTAAAATGCAGAACCAATAACAATATCAATACATTATAATAGTAAATAATAACAATCACATACTATAAAACAAATAATTTATCTCAACCAAATGCATGGAGGTTGTGGATGCCTTCTTCTTTGGTGGTTTTTGAGCCATGCTAACAGTTGATGTGCAGGGAGGCTAAGGTGCTGGGTCCTCAACTCCCACATCACCTTCCACCGCAGGCTCAACGTCATCATCATCATCATCATCCGACTCATCTCTCGCCCTGGTTCTGTGCAACAGGTAAAAAGCAAGACATGCCATTCAGTTATAATGATACATGGCGTAATAAGTACAAGACAAAGTACAAAATAAAACTGCTTTCTGAATGTCGGTTGCTTCTATACACACACATACTGGGGGGGTGGGGGGGCAAGCGCAAACACACTTTGGAGTGCGAAGCGCATACACTTGGTGCGCAAAGCGCTAACAACAAATTAAAACTGCTTTTTGAATGTCAATTGCTTCTATATACACACACACACTGGGGGGGCGAGCACACACACAGAATGTTTTGGCGTGCGAAGCGCAAACACTTGGCGCGTGAAGCGTGAAAAACACTTCTATGGCGCGCAAAAAAGGCGAAAAACACTTCTTTTTGAGGCGCAAATGGCCCAAACACAGACACACACCTTTTTATGGAGGACAATGTTGCTCAGAACAGGAGAAGTGAAAAAAAATGTGGTATTTAAAAAAAAAAGAACTTGTTCACATGAAGGAACTATTACTTTCTTAAAAGCATCTATTACTACATTTTAACATAGAACGCCTGGAACTTTCTGCCGCTGCTGCAAGGTCCTCCTCCCCCTCTCAAATTAGTGTTGTGGTGATCACCGTATTGACTGGTTCCTTTGAGTTGCAAATTAGATCAGTACCTGCTCCCTTGCCCCACTCAGACTGTGTTGAAAGAGGGAGACATGTAGGAAAACAGGTCTTGAGGACCAGGGTTGGGCATCCCTGGCCTAAATTGAAGGATAGACCAAACAAAGGATTTCAGTGAAAAAACATTTATTTCACACGTAAAAATATTCTAGAGAAATCACAACCGACAGGTGTACTTGTGGCAAATGGCACATTTCTCTGTAGTGTGATTTCTGTTGCAACCTCTCTCGCCCGCTCGCTCTCGCTCTCTCTCCCCAGTGTGCATTCCTGCATGTGTCTATTTCGCAGTTCAATTGCAAGCTTATGCTGGAACTTTCGCCAGCATAAGCGACTCCTTTGATCCTGTACATGCCTTGTACAGTACATGTGCATTAGCAGCAGCAATGTCCAGGATGTTGTAGAAGACAGCTATAGGATATCTCCGTGTTCCTGTGCACACTGTGTAAGCACGCAGTTTTTGATCCAGCACATCAACACCACATTTCAAATGGTTGTAGTCTGATTACATTTGGTTTTTGCCGCAAATCTTCAAGCTCCACTTTCTTATGCAGCATGCTGAGAAGACACACATTTTTCTTCTTTTTAACTGCATAAACTGTTAGCAGGGCACTGCTAGAAGTGCACACCTGTGTTGAAAACTCCTCACATTCTCTGGTGTTTTTTACCTGATCTGGAACTTCCTGTCGAATTTTATTGTGCCAAGCAGTCGTGTTGCATTGTAGAAGCCTGTTTGCCAGAGACAACGATGTGAAAAAATTGTCCACAGTAACAGTTCTGCCTCTGTCCAAAAAGGGTTTCATAAGCCTTGTCACAACATTGTCTGCAAGTCACTCTCCTATGGCACGGCTGGGGTCTTTTCCTAAGTAAGGAATGGCATTGCACATGTACTTAGTGTCCAAGTTTGCTGCAATCCAAAACTTTATTCCAAACTTGTCCAATTTAGATGCAATGTATTGCAGAAAAGGACATCTGACCTTTGTTGGAAATAACTGTTCAACTGTTGTGTTGCCCTGGGCTGTACAACAGCACACAGTTCTGAACAAAGCGCCCCAAACATCTGAAATTGCAGCAAATGTGTCCGTCTGCATGCGTTCCAAACGGGTGTCCTTGATATCGAAGTGTAAATAGCACATCGACTCTTCATATCGGTATCGGGACATTGTGGACATTATTTTCGGAATGCCGAAGCATTTTGACCAGCAGTCACGCATGGCACCGGTTCTGCCAATCACTGCTCTGAAGAATAAAACAGCGATGAATGCCATCAGCTCGTAGACACTTGTGCTCCAGTCAGGGTTTGTTTTGCGGGTTTTGTGTACTGTGCATTCTATGGTGGTCCTCAGCATGCTGATGTCAAATAAACAAAGGAAGCTTTGCAAGCGACTAGTCACTTTGCATCTTGCAATCTCCATTGGTCCTGCATTGCTGACTGATGTCTGGGTTGTCTGTGTTGGCTGAACGGCGCTGACGTCCTCAATTTGTCGCTGAACCCAAACAGTTCTGTTGTGTGGGCCGCTGAAGAGGAGGTACTGCTGGCCCACCACCACCAGAGGGCGCCCCGCCTGGAGTGCGGGCTCCAGGCACCAGAGGGCGCTGCCGCCTCACAGGAGCAGCCAAGGTGACAGCCGTCACCTATCAACTGAGACAGCTGACATCCATCAGCGGAGGGGTATATCAGCTGGACGGCCTCTCCACCTCATTGCCGAGATATCGCTCTACTAAGGAGGTAACGTACTCAGCCAGTCGCTTCATTTCAGAGGAATAACACTTTATTGCTTGTGCCTAAGACAGCTGAAGACTGTATTGGACATATATCAGATAAGTACCCATATTCCTACACTGCAGTGTTGTTTTTGATTAGAGGTGGAGGTGGTGTTTCCACCCTACGTGTTGCTGGGTGCAGCCGCACCCACATCTGACTGTTTCTGTTCCTCGCCAGCAGTACCGGATCCGACGAGCGGAGGCAGTGGCCACCTGGGAGTTCGGGACTTGGCGGCTCCAGTATTCCCGGGGTTCGGTGGCAGAGGAAATCGGGTGGTTCCGGTTCGACTCGGACAGACGTCTCCTATCGTCGAGCCTGCCCACACGACACCATTGGAATTGGTTTATTTCCACAATTGTGATCTGTTGTGTTTGTTGTGCGTGTTCACAACAGTAAAGCCTTGTTATTTGACTTTCTTCATTGTCCGTTCATTTGCGCCCCCTGTTGTGGGTCCGTGTTCCTCACTTTCCCCAACAGGATATCTCAGCCAACGGATCCCGAGGGGCGTCAACAGGCTGTTGAACGGCCAATGGAAGAACAGGGCGCACAGGCGCCCACAGGAGGAGTGATCGGGGAGTTGCAGCGGATCCTCACTACTTTCACGGCTCGGTTGGATCTTATGACTGAGCAGAACGTCCTCCTTAACCGCAGGGTGGAGGCTCTCGCCACGCAGGTGGAGGCGCGCCCCCAGGGCGCTGCTGCAGCTCCCCCTCCTGTCGACCCTGTGCGTAATATTGACGTTCCAAAGGTCGTTCAACGACCCCCCCCACCTTCCCCGGAAGCATACATAAGCCCTCCAGATCCGTACAGAGGTTGTGTGGAGACGTGCGTGGATTTCCTTATGCAGTGTTCGCTCGTCTTCGCACAACGTCCTGTTATGTACGCGACCGATGCTAGCAAGGTAGCTTATGTAATAAACCTGCTTCGCGGCGAGGCACGCGCTTGGGCTACAGCGCTCTGGGAGCAGAATTCACGGCTCCTTCAGACATATGATGGGTTTGTGAGGGAGTTCAGAACCGTGTTCGATCACCCTAATAGAGGAGAAACCGCTTCAGCCGTGCTACTGTCAATGAGACAGGGGCGTCGGAGCGCAGCTGCCTATGCAGTCGACTTCCGCATCGCGGCTGCGAGGTCCGGCTGGAATAGCACTGCCCTCCGCGCCGCCTTTGTAAACGGACTGTCATTGGTTCTTAAGGAGCACCTGGTGGCTAAGGACGAACCGCGGGATTTAGATGGGCTCATCGATCTTGTCATACGGTTAGACAACCGGTTAGAAGAACGTCGGCGGGACGAGACGAAGGGCGTGGCCGGGCACGCGCCGTCCCTCTCCCTTCCGGTTCCGACCGCGCTCCGCCTTCCCCACGCTCCACGGCCCCTGCGCTCCGTGTGGCTACAGCTCCCCCTGCTGACGAAGCTATGGACACGAGCAGGGCAACATTTAGGGCACCAGATGCACAGAGGAGGCGGGCCCATGGAGTATGTTTTGTTTGTGGCTCGATAGAGCACCAAGTGAGAGACTGCCCCGAGCGGTTAAACACCAACGCCCGCCCCTAGAGACTGGGCTAGGGGTGGGCCAAGACATTCACGTGGGACACACCCACATCGCCACACGACTCCCAGTTACGATCCTTTATGATGACTCAACCCTGAAGGCCCCAGCACTGGTGGACACGGGCTCGGAGGGGAATCTGTTGGACAGCAGATGGGCCAGGGAGATAGGGCTCCCTCTGGTGGCGCTTACCTCGCCTGTGCAGGTTCAAGCACTAGATGGCTCCCTACTCCCTCCAATCACGCATAAGACACCACCTGTAACTCTGGTGGTGTCTGGAAATCACCGGGAGGAGTTCGATTTTTTTGTGACTCCTGCTACCTCCCGAGTGGTTTTAGGGTTCCCCTGGATGTTGAAACACAATCCCCGGATCGATTGGCCGTCCGGGGTAGTAGTACAGTGGAGCGAGACCTGCCATCGGGTGTGTTTAGGTTCCTCGGTTCCTCCCGGCTCCCAGGCTAAGGAGGAGGTCAGAGTCCCGCCCAATCTGGGGACGGTGCCGGTGGAGTACCATGACCTTGTCGACGTGTTCAGCAAGGATCTGGCGCTCACCCTTCCCCCCCACCGTCCTTATAATTGTGCCATTGATTTGGTTCCGGGCAGTGAGTTCCTGTCCAGCAGGCTGTACAACCTCTCACGGCCTGAGCGCGAATCAATGGAGACCTACAGCCGGGACTCGTTAGCCGCCGGGTTGATCCGGAATTCCACCTCCCCGATGGGTGCAGGTTTCTTTTTTGTGGGTAAAAAAGACGGCGGACTTCGTCCATGCATTGATTACAGGGGACTGAACGAAATCACGGTTCGCAATCGATACCCGTTGCCCCTGTTGGATTCGGTGTTCACACCCCTGCATGGAGCCCGTATTTTCACCAAGCTCGATCTTAGAAATGCGTATCACCTGGTTCGGATCCGGAAGGGAGACGAGTGGAAGACGGCATTTAACACCCCCTTAGATCACTTTGAGTACCTGGTCATGCCGTTCGGTCTCACAAACGCTCCTGCGACTTTCCAAGCGTTGGTTAACGATGTCTTGCGGGATTTCCTGCACCGGTTCATCTTCGTATACCTAGACGATATACTCATCTTTTCTCCGGACCCTGAGACCCATGTTAAGCATGTACGTCAGGTCCTACAGCGGTTGTTGGAGAACCGGCTATTTGTGAAGGGCGAGAAGTGTGAGTTCCACCGCACGTCTTTGTCCTTCCTGGGGTTCATCATCTCCTCCAACTCTGTCGCTCCTGACCCGGCCAAGGTTGCGGCGGTGAGAGACTGGCCCCAACCCACAAGCCGTAGGAAGCTGCAACAGTTCCTCGGCTTCGCTAATTTCTATAGGAGGTTCATTTAGGGCTACAGTCAGGTAGTTAGCCCCCTGACAGCCCTGACCTCGCCAAAAGTTCCCTTCACCTGGTCGGATCGTTGCGATGCCGCGTTCAAGGAGTTGAAACGGCGCTTCTCGTCTGCACCCATTCTGGTGCAGCCCGATCCTAGTCGCCAGTTAGTGGTTGAAGTGGACGCCTCGGACTCAGGGATAGGAGCCGTGCTGTCCCAGAGCGGGAAGACCGATAAGGTCCTTCACCCGTGTGCCTATTCTTCCCGCAGGTTGACCCCGGCCGAACGGAACTATGACGTTGGCAATCGAGAACTCCTTGCGGTGAAAGAGGCTCTTGAGGAGTGGAGACATCTGTTGGAGGGAACGTCCATGCCATTCACGGTTTTCACTGACCACCGGAACCTGGAGTATATCAGAACCGCCAAGCGGCTGAATCCCAGGCAAGCCCGCTGGTCAATGTTCTTCGGAAGTTTTGACTTCCGGATCACCTACCGTCCCGGGACCAAAAATCAAAGATCGGATGCTTTGTCCCGGGTACATGAAGACGACGTCAGAACGGAGTCGTCGGATCCCCCGGATCCCATCATCCCGGAGTCCACTATCGTGGCCACCCTCACCTGGGATGTGGAGAAGACCGTCCGGGAGGCCCTGGCACGAAGCCCGGACCCCGGAACCGGGCCGAAGAATAGGCTCTACGTCCCACCAGAAGCAAGGGCTGCGGTCCTGGACTTCTGTCACGGTTCTAAGCTCTCCTGTCATCCTGGGGTGCGAAGAACCGTGGCAGTCGCCCAGCAGCGCTTCTGGTGGGCATCCCTGGAGTCCGACGTCCGGGATTATATCCAGGCCTGTACCACCTGCGCCAGGGGCAAAGCCGACCACCGCAAGTCCTCGGGATTGCTACAGCCGCTGCCCGTACCTCATCACCCCTGGTCTCACATCGGCCTGGATTTTGTCACGGGCCTCCCGCCATCCCAGGGAAACACCGTCATCCTCACGATAGTGGACCGATTCTCCAAGGCGGCCCACTTCGTGGCCCTCCCGAAGCTCCCAACGGCCCAGGAGACAGCGGACCTCCTGGTCCATCACGTCGTCCGGCTGCATGGGATACCATCAGACATCGTCTCCGATCGCGGTCCCCAGTTCTCCTCGCACGTCTGGAGGAGCTTTTGCCGAGAACTGGGGGCCACGGTCAGTCTCTCGTCCGGGTATCACCCCCAAACCAACGGGCAAGCAGAACGGGCCAATCAAGAGATGGAGCAGACACTACGTTGTGTGACAGCCACGCACCCGGCGGCCTGGAGTACTCATCTGGCCTGGATCGAGTACGCCCACAACAGTCAAGTGTCGTCAGCCACCGGCCTCTCCCCTTTTGAGGTGTTTTGGGGTATCAGCCCCCATTGTTTCCGGTGGTTGAGGGAGAGGTCGGTGTGCCCTCGGTCCTAGGCCCACCTGCGGAAGTGCCGTCGGGTGTGGCGTGCCGCCCGTTCTGCTTTGTTGAGGGCCCGGACGAGGGCTAAGACCCATGCAGACCGGCGGCGGACCCCGGCCCCTACGTATCGCCCCGGGCAGGAAGTGTGGTTGTCCACCAAGGACATTCCACTGCAAGTGGCCTCCCCGAAATTGAAAGATCGATACATAGGACCATACAAGATCCTCAAAATCGTCAATCCCGCCGCAGTGAGGCTTCAGCTTCCGGCCTCACTGCGGATCCATCCTGTGTTCCATGTGTCAAAACTCAAACCGCATCACACCTCGCCCCTCTGTACTCCCGGTCCGGCGCCACCTCCTGCCCGGATCATCGATGGCGAGCCGGCTTGGACTGTGCGCCGGCTTCTGGATGTCCGATGGATGGGCCGGGCTTTCAATACCTGGTGGACTGGGAGGGGTACGGCCCCGAAGAACGCTCCTGGGTGAAGAAGAGCTTCATCCTGGACCCGGCCCTCCTGGCCGACTTCTACCGCCGCCACCCGGACAAGCCCGGTCGGGCGCCAGGAGGCGCCCGTTGAGGGGGGGGTCCTGTTGTGTGGGCCGCTGAAGAGGAGGTACTGCTGGCCCACCACCACCAGAGGGCGCCCCGCCTGATGTGCGGGCTCCAGGCACCAGAGGGCGCTGCCGCCTCACAGGAGCAGCCAAGGTGACAGCCGTCACCTATCAACTGAGACAGCTGACATCCATCAGCGGAGGGGTATATCAGCTGGACGGCCTCTCCACCTCATTGCCGAGATATCGCTCTACTAAGGAGGTAACGTACTCAGCCAGTCGCTTCATTTCAGAGGAATAACACTTTATTGCTTGTGCCTAAGACAGCTGAAGACTGTATTGGACATATATCGGATAAGTACCCATATTCCTACACTGCAGTGTTGTTTTTGATTAGAGGTGGAGGTGGTGTTTCCACCCTACGTGTTGCTGGGTGCAGCCGCACCCACATCTGACTGTTTCTGTTCCTCGCCAGCAGTACCGGATCCGACGAGCGGAGGCAGTGGCCACCTGGGAGTTCGGGACTTGGCGGCTCCAGTATTCCCGGGGTTCGGTGGCAGAGGAAATCGGATGGTTCCGGTTCGACCTATCGTCGAGCCTGCCCACACGACACCATTGGAATTGGTTTATTTCCACAATTGTGATCTGTTGTGTTTGTTGTGCGTGTTCACAACAGTAAAGCCTTGTTATTTGACTTTCTTCATTGTCCGTTCATTTGCGCCCCCTGTTGTGGGTCCGTGTTCCTCACTTTCCCCAACACAGTTCCATCTCTTGCTGTCTCACAAGGTCCAGCCTAAAGATAACATGACATAAGATGAAACCTCTATTGCCCAAAATGGAAGAACTGTTTTGCATTTAGGAGTGTATATATATATATATATATATATATATATATATATATATATATATATATATAAAACCATAAACAGAAAGACGTGAACACAGACAATCCTAAAATATAAAAGCAAAATGTAAATACCTTGGCGTTTTTGCTTGCATCCTTGCTTTTCTGGGCCTTCTCTTCTCTTTTCTGGGACTTCTGTTCAGTGCGCTTGCTCTTCTAGAATGAAGAAAACTTTTCTCCAGTGCACCTGCATTTTTGGCACCGTGGTTTGTCTTCAGCATGCTGTTTGCCTTTTCTGAATTGGGAAGACTTTTCCTTTCACAGATGAAGACTTCTCATCGTCCTTCTCTGTAACAATTATTAGTCTTTTAGTCCGCTTATGTACAAGTCTAGTGTGAAGAGGCTGTTTCAGCTGTGAATCCATTGTTGCTGGCATGTCCTCATCAGAGGAGGAATCAGAGGGGATGAACTCAGGGAGTAGTGATGAAGATTCCTTCATTGGTGAATCAGAGTCCACATCTGGGAGTGCTTGCAAAAGAGCTAAGGCTTCCAGATGAGTGTATTTCTTGCTTGACCAACTTGCTGCCATTGTGATGTTTGTCTTCTTGACTTGAAGATGTTGTCTGCTTTTATAGTCAAAATGTCACACATACTGTTGTGGTTCATATATATATATACATATATATATATATATATATATATATATATATATATATATATATATATATATATATATACATATATATATATATATATACATATATATATACATATATATATACATATATATATATATACATATATATATATACATATATATATATATATATACATATATATATATATATATATATATATATATATATATACGAGGTCTATTAGAAAAGTATTCGACCTTATTATTTTTTTCAAAAACCATATGGATTTGAATCACGTGTGATTGCATCAGACAAGCTTGAACCCTCGTGCGCATGCGTGAGTTTGCGTCATTCGCCTGTGAGCAGGCTTTGAGTGAGGAGTGGTCCAGCCCCCTCGTCGTCGTTTCATTGCCAGGAAATGGCGGAATGATTTGGGCTTTTTTTCCATCAGAATTTTTTCAGAAACTGTTAGACTGGCAGCTGGAAACCATTAGAAAAATGTATCTGCCTTTCGGAGAAAATGTTACAGGCTTGGTAGAGAATAATGAGTGTTACTGTCGCTTTAAGGACGGCCCCCAGCGGCTGTGGGGTGCGCTGCGCTCCGAAGCCGCCATCGACAGGCTGAACGACCATTTCATTTCTAAACGGATGGCTGTCTGGATCCGTGACCATCGTGTGCCATTTCTCTGGTTATCACAAGAGCTGGACATCAACCATTTTCTGGCAGATTTCACTTTTAACAAAAGATTTTGTCATGGAAAGCCGAGCGGAGGCTTTGCGCGTCACGATAGATTCGCTACTGGAGCGAAACAAAACCACGTCCGTTTTGGTCTCACAGGACGGCTTTGAGATGGCGTTCAGACAGCTGTCGGTGGTTTTTCCGTCGAGTGATTGTCCGAGAAATTGTGGATGTGTCTGGACATGCCACAACATGTCCCATGAGGCTTCATCACGGCGTTGCTTTGCAACAAAACTCCTGTAACAGTGGAATGTGCCGTTCATTTCCAAACTGGACGCTGTGTTTTATCCGGGATGTCATCTGGCTAGCACAGGAATTGTGAAAAAATGTGGACATCAGCACTTTTTCGGCACATTGAGACAGACGTGAGGAGGAATTCCGCGTGTCGCGGCGGTGCCGCATGGCGCAAAGCAACGCCGTCATGAAGCCTCACGGAACATGTTCTGGCATGTCCAGGCACATCCACAATTTCTCGGATAATCACTCGATGGAAAAACCACCGACAGCTGTCTGAACGCCATCTCAAAGCCGTCCTGTGAGACCAAAATGGAGGTGGTTTTGTCTCGCTCCAGTAGCGAATCCATCGTGACGCACGAAGCCTCCACTCGGCTTTCAATGACAAAATCTCTTGTTAAAAGTGAAATCTGCTGGAAAATGGTTGATGTCCAGCTCTTGTGATAACCAGAGAAATTGCACACGATGGTCATGGATCCATACAGCCATCCGTTTAGAAATGAAATGGTCGCTCAGCCTGTCGATGGCGGCTTCGGAGCGCGGCGCACCACCAGTCACTCTGGGCCGTCCTTAAAGCAACAGTAACGCTCCATAATCTCTTTGAAGCCCATAAAATTTTCACCAAAAACCATCTGTATTTCTCGAATGGTGTCCACTTTGATGTCCCTCACAGTTTCTGAAAAAAGTTTGATCAAGCAAAGTGGCAGTCTCTGAGCCATTCCTAAACAATGAAAAAAAACGACGAGAGGGGTGGACCACTCCTCACTCAAAGCCTGCTCACAGGCGAATGACGCAACCGACAGGCGTGAAAAAACTCACGCATGCGCACAAAGGTTCAAGCTTGGCTGATGCAATCACACATGATTCAAATCCATATGGTTTTTGAAAAAAATAATAAGGTCAGATACTTTTCTAATAGACCTCGTATATATCTGCCTAGCTGAGTGGAGACCAGCCCGCTGAGCGATGGAACAAGGAAGTCTGCAGTCCAAAAACAGCTTCAGTCCCAGCAGATGGATCCGGAGCCACGTGGCCGCCCTAAGCTGTCGATGAGGCTGGAGAGAGAGACACACAGATGGTAAGTGCTGAGCCAGTCACTTCCAGAAGCGGTTCACACAGTCAGGGACAACTGCCACAGCTGGTCCAGATAAGCAGGCAGTTAAGCATAAAGATTCTGTTCAGTTTCTTCAAATCATTCTTAATCAGGAAAAGTTCTCAGTTCAGATTGAATCAGTGATAAGTTATCACAGCTAGTCCTGGTAAGCAGGCGATTAGACAAAAAAATGATTCAGTGCAGTTTCTTCCAGTAGCTCATCTTCACGAAGCGTTCACAGTTCAACTTGTTCAGTATGTAGCAATTCGTGAAAGCAAAGAGAGCAAACACTTAACTTGGCTGATGTGGAGCATGGGAGCTCCATCACCTGTTGCAGGAAACTCTTGGTTTGCTTCAACCACAAGCAGCATCTTTCAGGCTGGTGTGTGGAAACACCAAGAGCAAAAAATAGTTGAGCAAGAGAAAAATGACCAGTCTTACCATAGAAGGTTTTCAGAGTTTCTCACAAGGATGGAGTGAAAAGCTGGGGTTGATATATAGATGCTGATGAGATGTGGCACAGCTGTGTCGATCAGCTTGAGGCGCACCACCTGTGCAGAGGAGAGAGAGAGAGAACAGAGCAGGCAGCCCACAACAGTACCCCCCCCCCCCCAATGGGAGCCCCCAGGCGACCTACCAGGACATCAGGATGATCCCGGTATAAGTTCTGGATGAGGGAAGGGTCTAGGATCAGCCCCTGCTTTACCCAGGAGTGTTCTTTGGGGCCGTTGCCCTCCCAGTCCACCAGATACTGGAAGCTCTGTCCCCGACTATGACGTCCACCATCCAGGCAGGAGGAGGCGGAGGTGTAGGAGGACACACTGGACTGGTGTGTACCGGCTTCAGGCAGGACATGTGGAAGACCGGGTGGATCCGCAGGGAGTGGGGCAGATGGAGCTGGACTGCTGTTGGGTTGACTGCCCAGTCCACCACAAAAGGCCCAATATACTGGGGAGCCAGTTTGGGCGAGTCCAACTGGAGGGGAATGTCCCGCGATGAAAGCCACACCTCCTGCCCGGGTTAATAGTCGGGAGCGGGTGTCCAGTGCCGGTCAGCATGGCCCCGCATCTGGGTCTGGTACTTCAGCAGGGCAGAACGGTTGGTTTTCCACACCTGATGGCACCTCCTGAGGTGAAGCTGAACAGAAGGAACTGTTATGTCAGTTTCTTGCGAAGGGAACAGAGGAGGCTGGTAGCCTAGGGAGGCTCCAAAAGGAGAGAGTCCAGTGGCTGACGATACTTGTGAAATGTGGGCATATTCCACCCAAGGAAGGTGTCGGCTCCAGTCCATCAGGTGGGCAGCAGAGACACACCGGAGGGTGGTCTCCAGGTCTTGATTAGCCCATTCTGCCTGCCCGTTGGTTTGGGGATGGAACCTGGATGACAGGCTGACCCAGGCCCCAAGAGCAGCACAAAAGTTCCGCCCGACTTGCAATGTGAACTGAGGCCCTTGGTCAGGTACAATATCCAGGGGTATGCCATGCAGCCGGTCCACGTGGTGGACTAGAAGGTCTGCTATCTCCTGGGCAGATGGTATCTTCGGCAGGGGCATGAAGTGGGCTGCCTTGGAGAACTGATCCACGACTCTGAGAACTGCTGTATAACCCTGGGATGGAGGAAGTCCGATGACGAAATCCATCCCGATATGTGACCAAGGGCGGCCGGGAATCGGGAGTGGTTGAAGGAGTCTGGCGGGTGGTTAAGGAGTCTTGCCCCAGGCACAGATAGAGCACGCTTGTACAAACTCTTTCACATCCGCTTGGACTGTAGGCGCACCCTGGAGGAGTTCGAGGGTGCGATGAATCACGGGATGGCAAGACAGCTTGTATGAATGACAAAACCGGGTGGCCCTTCCCCAGGATCTGGATGGCGGGCAAGGGCTTCCTGGACGGCTCGCTCGACATCCCAGGTCAGCGCCCCCACAACCATGGATCAGGGAAGAATGGTCTCTGATGTGTTGGGTGGCTCCTTGGAGGATGTGAACTGATGAGACAGGGCATCCGGTTTAATGTTCTTGCTGCCTGGTCTGTAAGAGATGGTAAAGTTGAACCTCCAAAAACAGTGACCACCTGGCTTGCTGGGAGTTCAGTTGTTTGGCAGACTTGATGTATTCTCGGTTACGGTGGTTTGTCCAAACGATGAATGGGACTGCGGCCCCCTCCAGCCAATGTCTCCATTCGGCTAGTGCTTCCTTCACTGCCAGAAGATCCCGGTCACCCACGTCATAATTTCTCTCAGCTGGGGACAGACGCCACAAAAGATATGCACAGGGATGTACACGGTTGTCTTTCTCTGATCTCTGGGATAAGACCGCACCTATCCCAGAGTCAGAAGCATCTGTCTTGACTATGAGCTGATGATCTGGGTCCGGTTGAGTCAGAATAGGTGCGGTTGCGAACAGCTCTTTAAGCAGAGCAAAAGCGGCATCGGCCTGAGGGGTCCACTGAAACACAGATTTGGTGGATGTGAATGCACTGAGGGGAGCAGCCACCTGAGTAAATCCGCGGATGAAACGCCTGTAAAAGTTTGCGAACCCGAGGAACTGTTTCAACTGTTTTACTAAGGATGGAGCCGGCCAGTCAACAACAGCCTTAACCTTTGCTGGATCTGGTTTGACCTGATTATGGGCTATTATGAACCCCCAAAATGAAACCATGTCAAGGTGGAACCCGCACTTCTCGGCTTTGACAATTAGGCGGTTCTCCAACAATCGTTGGAGAACAAGATGAACATGCTTGGTGTGAGTTTGCGGATCTGGAGAGAAAGTCAGGATGTCATCAAGATAAACAAAAACAAACCGATTAAGAAAGTCCCACAACACGTCGTTAACTAGTGCCTGGAAAGTGGCCGGTGCATTGGTTAGGCCGAAGGGCATGACCAGGTACTCAAAATGTCCCAGTGGAGTATTAAAGGCCATCTTCCACTCGTCCCCTTCACGAACACGTACCAGGTGGTAAGCGTTACAGAGGTCTAATTTGGTAAATATGGTCACCCCGTGCAAGGAGCTAAATGCCAAATCAAGGAGGGAAAGTGGGTACTGATTTTGGACCGTTATGGCATTTAGCCCCTGGAAATCGATGCAGGGGCGAAGAGAACCGTACTTCTTACCAACAAAGAAGCCTGCCCCTAGGAGGGACAAAGAAGGCCAGATCAGCCCAGCAGCCAAGGAGTCCCGGATGTAGGTCTCCATTGACTCGCATTCCAGGCGGGAGAGATTATACAACCTACCAGAAGGTAGCGGAGCGCCTGGAAGCAAGTCAATGGAGCAATCATAAGGACGGTGAGGAGGCAGTGAGAGTGCACAATCCTTGTTGAAAACCTCACCAAGGTCATGCTACTCAGGGGGAACTAAAGACAGGTCAGGAGGTGAGATGTCTTTCTCCTTGACCTCCACACTGGGGGGAACCGAGAAACTCAGACACCCCTTGAGACAAGCTTTGCTCCATCGAGTAATAGTCCCGGACTGCCAATCAATTCCAGGATTGTGTCAGAATACCCATGGGTGGCCTAGGACCAAGGGGGATGAAGAAGGGATGACATAAAACTGAATGATTTCTCGATGATTCCCAGACACCACTAAAGTGATTGGAGCGGTACGATGGGTGATGGTCGGAAGTGGCGTGCCATCGAGTGCATGCACTGACAAGGGGGAAGACAGTGATTCGAGTGGCAACTTAACCTTGGAGGCTAGTGCTAAATCAATTAAATCCCCTTCGGCTCCAGTATCAATAAGAACCAGAACCGAAAGCATTTCGCTACCAAAACAAAGGGTCGCTGAGATTTGAGTGTAAATGGTGAATTTAGCTTGGCTCACTCGCAGCCCGGACTCTATGAGTGTGCGTTGGCTTTTGGCCAAATGGGGCAAGTGCTACGGATATGCCCCTTAGCACTACAATAGAGACACTTTCTGCAGCCAGTCTCCGTTGATGTTCTTCGGGGGGCAATTTGGCCCTGCTGAGCTGCATGGGTTCACCAGCAGGGGGAGGTGGCGTGTTGGAGGTGGTTTCGATGGAGCTTGGTTGTTATGTGCCGACGCGGGTTGAGGAGCGGACCTGCCTCTGACTGAACCCAGCGCTAAAATAACCAGAAAGCGGTTCCAAATCAAAACAATTTTATTTTCCCCCTTTTGTGCAATACTCTGTGTACAAACATAAAAGTGCGTTTATCTGGCGGAGTGAAGGACGGCGCGCTCTCCAGCGCCCAAAGGGATTGAAGCCCGGCGCTTCTGGACTCACGTTCACCGCCAAACACCCCCCAGGTGGACACGACAAACCGATTCTGCGAAGGATAGAAAAGGTGAGGTAAGTCAGCAGCTATAACTAAGATCCTTCAAAGGCACACACTATCAGCAACACATTCAGGTCTGAATTTAAGCTTTATGTAAATGAGCAGCTTCTCACAACAGGTGGAGGATCATCAGTCCGCACGCCACGGCAGTGAGAAGCGAGCTGCACAATTCTCATCAATGTTCATACTGCGTAACAAAATACCACATTACTATTAACATTTATTCAGACAATCAATCACCTCTGATGTGTGCTGACAGCATGTGTCCCTCACCTGTCCTCCTTCACAGGCACGATGTGTCAAACCCAGGCGCGGTCCTCAGCGTCTCACAAACGAACATCACAAGGTCGAGTTCCCGGCAACTCTGCTTGAACCACACATGGCCCAAATGCAGAACGCCATCTCATTATCCGCTTCAGCTGAAAGTCTTTAAAGTTGCACGTAAGCATCATCCACAGGTGCTGCATATCACGTTGATGAGGGTGAAGGACTCTTCTGCCAGCACCTTCTCCACAGACAATAAATCAGTTTGCATACCACCTGGAGAGCAAAGAAAAGAAAAGACCAAAATGTCCAGCCAAACCCCCCCAACACACAACATTGGTAGGGACGGCCCCAGTGTGTGCCGTGGGGCGGAGCGAGTGGAAGGAGCTCATCTTTAGTGCCTCACTTAATCCAATTATGAAGACGCTTCACAAAGCTGTGGTGTTCCAGTCAGCTTCCGCAGCGAGGATGCGTAAGTACTACGCTACGCTGCTCCTGTTTGATGGTCAACAACCGCTGGGAAATGGATTCTCTCCGGGTGGGATGATCAAAAATCAAACGGAACTCTGTAGAGAATGATAAAAACGAATGGAGTAAAGGAGAATTATTGTTCCAGAGAGCGGGAGCCCAAGAGCGCGCCTCCCCTCACAGTAAATTGATGATGTAAGCAATCTTACTTTTGTCGGAGCTATACTGAGTGAGACGTTGACTGAAAACAAAAGAGTACTGCATTTAAAAGGAGGCTCACATATCCACACACCCGGAGAACAGTTTTGGATGACAAATGTACGGTTCGGGTGGTGCAGCAGTTGCTGTGACAGAGTGATGAGGTGATAAGCTGGGCTGGAGCAGCAGGAGGCAGTTTTGGTGCGTGTATGACAGAAAGCTGTGAGAGCTGTGTGGCAAGATCAATGAGGTGGGTGTCGGAGTGTTTGACATGATCGGATAATGAGCTCACGTGATCCGCGATGGTGTCCACAGTTTGCTGGAACTTCCCGAGGAACTCGCCTTGGATATTTAACACCTGCTGCATCCGGTCTGCCCCCGCTGGGTCCATGATGTGGCCAGAAACTTCTGTTGTGGTTCGGGCATGAGTGGAAGATGAACCCAGTAGCAGAGAGCAGCAAGTGAGTGGTAACAAAGGATTTATTGAACAGAATATATATATATATATATATATATATATATATATATATATATATATATGGCTGCCTGGCCGAGTGGAGACCGGCCTGCTAAGCAGTGGAACCAGGGAGTCCGCAGTCCAAAAACGACTTCAGTCCCAGCAGATGGTTCCGGAGCCAGGTGGCTGCCCTAAGCTGCCGACGAGGCTGGAGAGAGAGACACAGATGGTGAGTGCTGAGCCAGTCACTTCCAGAAGCGGTTCACACAGTCAATCAGGGACAACTACCACAGCTGGTCCAGATAAGCAGGCAGTTAACCATAAAAATTCTGTTCAGTTTCTTCCAGTAGCTCCTCTTCAGGAAGATTTCACAGTTCAGTTTGAATCAGTGATAAGTGATCACAGCTGGTCCTGGTAAGCAGGCGATGAGACAAAAAAATGACTCAGTGCAGTTTCTTCCAGTAGCTCCTCTTCAGGAAGAGTTCACAGTTCAACTTGTGAAACTTTTAAGCAGAGTTCAGTATGCTACAATTCGTAAAAGCAAAGAGAGCAAACACTTAACTTGGCAAATGTGGAGTGTGGGAGCTCTGTTGCCTGCTGCAGGAAAGTCTTGGTTTTCTTCAGCCACAAGCTGCGCCTTTCAGGCTGGTGTGTGGAAACACCAACAGCAAAAAAATAGTTGATCAAGAGAAAAATGATCAGTCTTACCGTGGAAGGTTTCAAAGTTTCAACGGTGGAGTGAAAAGCCGGGGTTGATATACAGATGCTGATGAGATGTGGCACAGGTGCATCGATCAGCTTGAGGCACGCCACCTGTGCAAAGGAGCGAGAGAGAGAAAAGCAGCAGGAACAGAGCAGGAAGCCCACAACACATACAACCACATACATCAGGTAAACCTAACCCCACACAGCCTGTTTGTCTATGCAGATTGGGGACTGCATGCTGCATTAACATATGTTTGGGCTAGTGAATGGCTCATTAATAAACCATTGTGCCACAATGATGGGCTCTTGGAGCAGGGGGGGGTACCTTTCCCTGCGCAAATTTGCTCAGGCTCTAAAGTGTTAATGCTAAATACAATACTCAAGAATTTCATGTACTTACCAATCCACCGACACTGGTACAGATGTTTTTAACATTCTGGCATTGATGAATCCAGCCAAAGCATTTCAGGAAGCAGGCGTTCTCTGCCGTCATCCCGACCGCGCCGCTTCCCGAAACTCCTTTTCCATCTTCATCAAGCGGCCAACTTTGCCTCGCTGGGTTTTGACCCACATCTGCAGATGCAGACCTGGTTCGTCGCCGACACCTTCCACGCCCAAGTCCCTGGCCTTTTGGGCATATAATTGAAGTTTGGCCTCCCGGCTGTACAAGTCGTCCGATGACTTGTCGTATAACATGGGATGGAGCTGAACCCACTCCTTGATCCCAACCCTTTCCCGGTCCGATGAAAACTTAAGTGGCAGGAGTTTCACCTGCCGTTTCCTCTTCGATGCCAAGGGCGCAGCGGCTGCCGCTCGCTCGGAGAGTGGTGGCGATGACAACTCCACATCGCTGGAGGCCAAAGGAGCAGGAGATGTGGGCTTGTTGTTTCTATGCATTTTTTTCAGATTAAAAAAAAACACAGCCCAAGCGGGAAATTAAAGTAGCCCGGAAAAAAAACAAACAAACAACAAAAAAAAAGCAGCCCAAAGAGGAAATGAAAAAAGTGGCCCAGAAAAATAAAAAAATTGGCCAGGAATAAAAACAAAACAATGAGACACAAAAAAGCTGCCCAAAAATATCAAAAATGGCCAGAAATGAAACGACAACAGTCAGCTTTGCGACACGGTGAACAGTCCTCATGTGAGTCCAGTATGATAAAGTGAAGCAACGATCTTGCAGTATTTATAGCTCCAGAAGAACAATGGACCCCGGCGGGAGGTGTGAAATGAAAACATAGTACGGTGTTGCAGCGTGGGCATGCTCACGGTAGCGGACAGTAGCACGGCGGTGCGTGTACTTGCATGAAGGCTCCATGCTGTGCTGTATGCCAAAGAAAATTAAACGTTTAATTTCTTCCATCCTACGCGCGTAGCTCTCAACATACTGCTGCGTATTGAGGAAAAATCTCCACGTAAAGTGGGCGGAGAACTGCTCATTGCAGCGTATCATCTATGCTGCAATGAGCAGCTCTACGAATACACCAATGTGAAAGGGGCTTTAGGCCATGGTTCTCAGCAGGAAACCAATGGGTTGCCTACTCTGGGTAGGGAACTTGAAGGAGTTAAACTACAACCCCGCTTCCAATGAAGTTGGGACTTTGTGTAAAATGTAAATAAAAACAGAATACAACGATATGCAAGTTCTCTTCAACCTATATTCAATTGAATACACCACAAAAACAAGATAATTAATGTTCAAACTGAAACTTTGTTTTTGTGCAAATATCTGTTCATTTTGAAATGGATGCCTGCAACACGTTTCAAAAAAGCTGGGACAGTGGTATGTTTACCACTGTGTTACATCACCTTTCCTTCTAACACACAATAAGCATTTGGGAACTGAGGACACTAATTGCTGAAGCTTTGTAGATGTAATTTTTTCCCATTCTTGCTTGATGTATGACTTCAGTTGTTCAACAGTCCAGGGTCTCCATTGTCCTATTTTGCGCTTCATAATGCGCCACACATTTTCAATGGGTGACAGGTCTGGACTGCAGGCAGGCCAGTCGAGTACCTGCACTATTTTACTACGAAGCCACGCTGTTGTAACACGGGCAGAATGTGGCTTGGCATTGTCTTGCTGAAATAAGCAGGGACGTCCCTGAAAAAGACGCTGCTTGGATGGCAGCATGTGTTGCTCCAAAACCTGGATGTACCTTTCAGCACTGATGGTGCCATCACAGATGTGTAAGCTGCCCATGCCATGGGCACTAACACACCCCCATACCATCGCAGATGCTGGCTTTTGAACTTTGCGCTGGTACCAATCTGGATGGTCTTTTTCCTCTTTTGTCCAGAGGACACGGCGTCTGTGATTTCCAAAAACAATTTGAAATGTGGACTCATCAGACGACAGCACACTTCCACTATGCGTCTGTCCATTTCAAATGAGCTTGGGCCCAGAGAAGGCGGCGGCGTTTGTTGATGTTGTTGATGTATGGCTTTCGCTTTGCATGGTAGAGATTTAACTTGCAGTTTTAGATGTAGCAGCGAACTGTGTTAACTGATAATGGTTTTCTGAAGTGTTCCTGAGCCCACGCGGTACGAGCCTTTACACAATGATGTCGGTTTTTAATGCAGTGCCGCCTGGGGGATCGAAGGGCACGGCCATTCAATGTTGGTTTTCGACCATGCCGCTCACGTGTAGAAAGTTCTCCAGATTCCCTGAATCTTCTGATTATATTATGAACTGTAGATGATGTAATCCCTAAATTCCTTGCAGTTGAACGTTAAGAAACACTGTTCTTAAACTGTTGGACTTTTTGCACACAGTTGTTCACAAAGTGGTGATCCTCGCCCTATCTTTGCTTGTGAACTGTTTCCGTGAAGGCTCTGTTGTCCAGGTGGTTTCCATAGTAGAGAAGCTTGAATCTTCGACTGGACTGGGTTGCTTGACGCGAAGACGTTTCGCTTCTAATCGCAGAAGCTTCCTCAGATAAGTCCTGCTCTGGTAGTCTGACGTCTGTCTTGACTCTTGTAGAGAAGAATAACAGAAGCCAGGGCAAGCCATGACAGGGCAGCTGTCCCTCCTAACAATGGGAATGACACCTCTCCTGACGATGTGAATGACTCATTACCATGAACCAAAACTTTAACTGCTTTGACCTGAGTACCCCATTGTAAACGGGACAAAGCGTGTCTCAGACCCCCTCCCCGTTAAGGTTGGGTTTCAACTGTTTCACATACAATGCTTCCTTCACTCCCCTCTCAAACCATTTTTTTTCCCTCTGGCTAAGATTTTAACTTCCTTGTCCTCAAACATGTGGTTAATGTCTTTAAAGTGGAGATGAACTGCAGACTGAGGTCCACCGGCGCCCTCTCTGCGGTGCTGGTATAGCCTTTTGTGCAATGGCTGCTTACTCTCACCTGTGTAGTGTTCTTTGCAGTTTTCCTGACATCTGATAGAATATACATTACTCTGTATTACTACATTACTCTGTTTGTAACTAGGGATCCTGTCCATAGGTTCAACTAATTTCTGTGTCAAGGTGTTAATACAACCCCTGGCAAAAATTATGGAATCACCGGCCTCTGAGGATGTTCATTCAATTGTTTAATTTTGTAGAAAAAAAGCAGATCACAGACATGACACAAAACTAAAGCCATTTCAAATGGCAACTTTCTGGCTTTAAGAAACACTATAAGAAATCAGGGAAAAAAATTGTGGCAGTCAGTAACGGTTACTTTTTTAGACCAAGCAGAGAGAAAAAAATATGGAATCACTTAATTCTGAGGAAAAAATTATGGAATCATGAAAAACAAAAGAACGCGCCAACACATCACTAGTATTTTGTTGCACCACCTCTGGCTATTATAACGGCTTGCAGTCTCTGAGGCATGGACTTAATGAGTGACAAACAGTACTCTTCATCAATCTGGCTCCAACTTTCTCTGATTGCTGTTGCCAGATCAGCGTTGCAGGTTGGAGCCTTGTCATGGACCATTTTCTTCAACTTCCACCAAAGATTTTCAATTGGATTAAGATCCGGACTATTTGCAGGCCATGACATTGACCCTATGTGTCTTTTTGCAAGGAATGTTTTCACAGTTTTTGCTCTATGGCAAGATGCATTATCATCTTGAAAAATGATTTCATCATCCCCAAACATCCTTTCAATTGATGGGATAAGAAAAGTGTCCAAAATATCAACGTAAACTTGTGCATTTATTGATGATGTAATGACAGCCATCTCCCCAGTGCCTTTACCTGACATGCAGCCCCATATCATCAATGACTGTGGAAATTTACATGTTCTCTTCAGGCAGTCATCTTTATAAATCTCATTGGAACAGCACCAAACAAAACTTCCAGCATCATCACCTTGCCCAATGCAGATTCGAGATTCATCACTGAATATGACTTTCATCCAGTCATCCACAGTCCACAATTGCTTTTCCTTAGCCCATTGTAACCTTGTTTTTTTTCTGTTTAGGTGTTAATGATGGCTTTCATTTAGCTTTTCTGTATGTAAATCCCATTTCCTTTAGGCGGTTTCTTACAGTTCACACACAGACGACTCCAGTATCCTCCCATTCGTTCCTCATTTGTTTTGTTGTGCATTTTCAATTTTTGAGACATATTGCTTTAAGTTTTCTGTCTTGACGCTTTGATGTCTTTCCTTGGTCTTCCAGTATGTTTGCCTTTAACAACCTTCCCATGTTGTTTGTATTTGGTCCAGAGTTTAGACACAGCTGACTGTGAACAACCAACATCTTTTGCAACATTGCATTGCAAAAGATGATCACAGGCCGGTGATTCCATAATTTTTGCCAGGGGTTGTAGGTTTAAAGTAAACTGGGATTTTGTGCTGTCTGAAGATCCTCTGTAGTTTATATATACAGATAGTAGATTACATCACTACAGTAGAGTCAGCTATTAAACATAACAGCCTGTCAGAGTCAGAAGCTGGGGACCTTTTATCAACATTCAGTATTCATCAACTTTCCCAGTCTTCTGTTGTCCCTGCCCCAGCTTTTTTCAAATGTGTTGCAGGCATGCATTTCAAAATGAGCAAATATTTGCACAAAAACAAAGTCTATCAGTTTGAACATTAAATATCTTGTCTTTGTGGTGTATTCAATTGAATATAGGATGAAGAGGATTTGCAAATCATTGTATTCTGTTTTTATTTACATTTCACACAATGTCCCAACTTCATTGGAATTGGGGTTGTACCTCGGGGTCTTGTTCATGAGTGAGGGGACAATGGAGTGTGAGTGTGGCCAGAGAATCGGCCACACGTCAGACATGCTTGCACCCTCGTGCGCATGCGTGAGTTTTTCCATGCCTGTCGGTGACGTCATTCGCCTGTGAGCACTCCTTGTGGGAGGAGTCGTCCAGCCCCTTGTCGGAATTCCTTTGTCTGAGAAGTTGCTGAGAGACTGGCGCTTTGTTTGATCAAAATTTTTTCTAAACCTGTGAGACACATCGAAGTGGACATGGTTCGAAAAATTAAGCTGGTTTTCAGTGAAAATTTTAACAGCTGATGAGAGATTTTGAGGTGATTCTGTCGCTTTAAGGACTTTTCACGGTGCGAGACGTGAAACAGGCTGATGACGCTGCCTGAGAGCGCAGCGTCATCAGCCTGTTTCAAGCTTAAAACCTCCACATTTCAGGCTCTATTGATCCAGGACGTCGTGAGAGAACAGAGAAGTTTCAGAAGAAGTCGGTTTCAGCATTTTATCCGGATATTCCACTGTTAAAGGAGATTTTTTTAATGAAAGACGTGCGGACGGGTCCGCGCGTCGGGACGCAGCCGACGCGGCGCGGCGGCACAGGAAAAACACCTCCGTGTTGATAACAGCTGGAGATGTTCCAACGTGTCCTCAAGGCTTCCAACAGAGGTGTTGTTCCTGTGGCGGAGCGTCGCGGCGGCTGCAAGCCGACGCTGCAATCCGCCCGCACGTCTTTCATTAAAAAAATCTCCTTTAACAGTGGAATATCCGGATAAAATGCTGAAACCGACTTCTTCTGAAACTTCTCTGTGCTCTTACGACGTCCTGGATCAATAGAGCCTGAAATGTGGAGGTTTTAAGCTTGAAACAGGCTGATGATGCCGCCTGAGAGCGCTGCGCGACGTCTCGCACCGTGAAAAGTCCTTAAAGTGACAGTATCACCTCAAAATCTCTCATCAGCTGTTAAAATTTTCACTGAAGACCAGCTTAATTTTTCGAACCATGTCCACTTCGATGTGTCTCACAGGTTTAGAAAAAATTTTGATCAAACAAAGCGCCAGTCTCTCAGCAACTTCTCAGACAAAGGAATTCCGACGAGGGGCTGGACGACTCCTCCCACAAGGAGTGCTCACAGGCGAATGACGTCACCGACAGGCGTGGAAAAACTCACGCATGCACACGAGGGTTCAAGCATGTCTGACGTAAAAAACATATGAATGAAATCCATATAGTTTTTGAAAAAAATAAAAAGGACCTATACTTTACGGACAGACCTCGTATTCACTCTGCCGTACTGTTGTAACAAAAAGGGAGTTGAGCCAAAACGCGATGGTCGGTTTTTGTTCCTACTCTCACCTATGGTCATGACAGAAAGAACTAGACTGCAGATACAAGCGACTGAAATGGGTATCCTTAAGAGAGTGGCTGGTGTCTCCCTTAGAGATAAGGTGAGAAGCTCGGCCATCTATGAGGAGGTCGGAGTAAAACCCACTGCTCCTTCACGTTGAAAGGAGCCAGTTGAGATGGTTTAGGCATCTGGTAAGGATGCTGCCTGGGTGCCTCCTTATGGAGATGTTCCAGGCATGTCCATCTGCAAGGAGACCCTGGGAAAGACCCAGGACTAGGTGGAGAGATTATATCATCACAGTGGCCTGGGAATTCCTTGGTAACCCTCAGAGGTGGTTAATGTGGCCCAAGAAAGGGAAGTTTGGAGTCCACTGCTGGAGATTTTGCCCCTGCAACCCGATCCCGGATAAGCAGTTGTGGAATTTTTGTGATGTCAGCGTAAAATGAGACTGGGGATAAAAGGAGCACTCAGGATTCAGTCATATGATGCAGAGAGATTTAATTTTGGTTGAAGCAGAAAACCGTGCACCTGGAAGTTTCAAAGGGCACCGCATGCACTATACCAGTGGTGGGCACAGTTCCGCTAATCCACTAACTGTTAATTATTGAAGGTAATGTTTTCATTGTTGGATTAGCTTTTCAGATAAATTTGAAAACCATCATTGGACCAATTATCTTAAAGTAGACCTGCATTGAAATAAATGTGGTCAGATCTCAGAAAGAAATAGCTGATATGTATGTATTTATAAGACTCTTATGAATGCAGTAAAGTAAATCTGTAAGCCCAAATTTGTAATTCAGTGAAGAAATCTTCATTTAAAAATGACAAATTTGCAGCTAAAATTTAGCCCTCCGTGAAAACAGTTTGTACATCCGGGTCATTTCCATGATGTCGGGGAGAAGACGACGCGCTTGCGCCTTCAGTCCAATCAAAAAAAAAAAAAAAGCCTTCAGTCCGATCCCGCATTGAAATTGATTTTATCTGTTAGTAATGTTACTGTTATACACATCCTGATTTCAACATCCAAAAGTAAGCTGCAATGAATGCAAGATACTGCTCTGCATGCTGAGATCAGCGGCGACATTGACAGCGGGCGACGTTCTTCTCCGTTCTTCTCTGTTTTGATGCGGAGCGGCCAGTAACACCTGTTGCCCGCAAGGACAGACTTCTTGCGACAAAATCCGCAGCGCTGCACGGTCTCAGTAATCGGAGCCGCAGAGCTCAGTGGCCGCTGAGAGAGGTGTATATCTTTTTAATGACTTGAATTCTTTGCAGGTCCCACATCTGTACCCCGCAACGGTAACACCGGAGGCTAAAGACAGTACATTTTCAATGTGACACCACTCAATCAAATGGGCATATGGGAAAAAGTCCCCAAAAATCATTTTCAAGCAACAATAAAAGAATTGTATACTCACCAAACGTACTGCAAGACAGCGGAGGTCGGTATTGAAGTCCTGAGCGATTTCTCTCACCAGGCGCTGGAAGGGCAGCTTGCGGATCAGCAGCTCGGTGGACCACAATGTAAATTAGCATCTGTATTGGAAGCGTTCTTGTGTTATCCTCTGCGGTATTTTTATGTATTGCTATATAATTTTATTGCCAAATAAAATAAAATTCTGGGAGCAGTGGATTTCTGTTAGCGGTGGATCTCTCACAGCGCCACGGTGCCATGAGGCTTCTTCACGCCGACGTTGAAACTTCTGCAATTGTTCACCAAATGCACGAAGTGTAATCACAGCGGCCACCGCATTGTAATCCAGAATGGCCACAGGACACAAAATGACGTGACCGATACATCACATGAAAACCCTCTGTAAGACAATAAAAAGGTGCTTTTGTAAGAGATGCAAACTGACGTAAATCCAGAAATTACAGTTGGCGCACGCAATGCATGCTGGGATAGTGTCTTCTCTCTGACGTCTCGGCAGCGTCCCAAATGTGCTGACAGTTTTGCGGAGGGCTAAATTTTAGCTGTAAATTTGTCATTTTTAAACTAAGATTTCTCCGTTGAATGACAGATCGGGGCTTGCAGATTTACTTTACTACATTCAGAAGGATCTTATGTGTAAATATGTCATTTTTTGGTCCAAAGATCTGACTGCATTTATTTCAATGCAGGTCTACTTTAAGATAATTTTTAGATCGCTAATGTATTTTTGCAGGTGAAGTGAATAAAGCATTAACAGTTAAAAACCTTTTAAGTCTGATATCAAAGATTTTAGCGCTTACCTGTTAAAGGTTTTGTAGCAAAAAAACACTGTCCTCTGTAAACAAAGGAGAGCTGGTTTCAGAAGAATGTGTTCTATCCTCTGCAGTCAGCAAAGACATGGTCACAACATAATTCCTCCTGACACCATACCAACTCACCTGCAATATCACCCAAGTCATCCAGAGGCATACAGTTTTAACTTATGGTTAAAATTTTAACTAAACTAATTTTGGACATGCTATTTAAATTAACATCACTTCTGAAGTTTTATAAAGCGAAAATATAAGCTATATGTTTTAGTTTTAAAGTACTGCACTAATTTTTAAGTTTTTAGTGTGGACATGCTGTGCCCAGTGCATTATGCGTAATCCTGGTACAGTCACGACAAGAGAAATGCATTTGAAATGCTCTGATCAGGCTCCACATGGACAACAGCATTAAACTCTTTGTATATTGTGCCTAAAACTCTCATGAAAATTTCTGGGTTCTCTGAAAATTCTCTGGGTTTATAGACATTGTTACTTGTTGTTTGTTTTTAAATGTCAGAAGAAGCTCAGGCTGCTTCTCTAATATTTTCCTGTTTGCTCTACGGCCTCTACTGTCATCTACTGGACAGTAGTGTTCATGGCAGTATTTGCCCTAAGTATTGAGATATTCCATAAATTAGAATTCTTTGCATGCCTGATAGTTGTTGCAGCCTCTTGCTGCAGCTAAAGAAAAAATATACCTTTTGGTTGTATAATGTTCATTTACAATTGTCATCGTGGATTCTATTGTTTAAACCACAGAACTCCCTGGCGCTTAAAAAACAAACAAACAAAAAGCTGGGCACCAGTAGATGGCAGTGTTCTATGCAGTTTGACCCCGGTTACATCAGACAGTTGTCAAAATTACAACTTGATTGAGTTACTGAGTTATTGCTTTTTTTATATATAATTAAAATGTCACATTTAAATATCAACACACACATCACATCACATTAATGTGTTGGTTTTTACATAGAATGAATGAGTCAACCAATCAGTGTTAGTGGAGGCTCATTTACCCATAATCCCTTTGTCTGTTACAAAATTTCAGAATTAGTACGTTATTTAAAATTAAAAGATGTTATATTTTAACTTTGCACAAATGACAGAATTGACATTAATGGAGTTATTCTATCCATATTGATTTTATTTATAAATCAAACCGTAAGTCAGCACTGCTTTACTTTCCAAGACCACTGCCTCACAGCGACACTGCTGTTGAGTAGAGAGTTGTGTTTCATTGCTCCTTTCAACTGCTTTGCTGCTGCAAGCTATGTAGTAAACAGGAGTTTCTAGCAGGGAGCATAAAGACAGAAGTGCTGACTCATTGTTTGGGTCTGTGGTCGCCTTTGATGTTAACAGAAGCGATCGTGGTGTTAAAAGTCAAAATAAGCTTGTCAGTAGTTGCAAGTGTACTGGAGACAATACTGGAAGTTATCGGTTAGCTGTAGCGTCTCATAAATTTTTGGGTGGTTTATGTGTTTAGCTTTATAAAAGATAACTTTTCAGTTAGCTGATTATATCAAAGCTAACGTTTTGGTTAGCTGTGCCCACCCAGAGAGTCATATTAAGGAGCTCTACAATAGCAATAAATGAATAAATAAAAAAATAAATAAATACAACCATGGTCTTTCGCTAGTCTGGACCATGATCAGATGTTTCATTGTGAAACTGGAGTAACACAGTGTCAAGGGATGACTCTGGCTTAGTACACTCTGCTTCTGCAAACATGAGGAAAATGACAATTTTTCCTCCACAATTACTAGCCCTAAATTGTGCTCCTAACAACTTCTTAGAATTTGCTGCAGGCCTGAAATGCAGCAGTTGATGTATTTTAACAAATAAAATGCAATTGTTTACACAAAACATGAAATATCCTTGATTTCTTCTGTCTGCATTTTCTATATTGTCCCAACTTTTTCTCATTTTGAGTTGCATGTGAGAATTATGTGAGACAAAGAAAAACTAGTCGGAGACTACAATATTACAAATACCACAAGTACTGTAAAATTTAAGGGTTAGAAAATGTGATTTCAGTTGTTGTGCTATTGATATCCATGTTTTTTGTTTTGTTTTTTGGTAGTAAATTGCAGGAAAAGGGGATGTTTGCTATTAAGATAGAGGAGATTAGGAACAGTTAAATATCTTAATTCATATGATATTGTACAGAAGTTAGAAAGTCTCTGGGGCAGGTCCCGGTCATAATGATGAAGGGGTATGTTGAGCTTTAGTCCTGCCTTAGAAGAAGACAGAGGCAGAGCCTACCCATGGTGTCAAACAGGGTCCAACTGTTGGAAGTGGGTGGAGGAAGCAGCATTTCAGGTCAGTGACTGCAAAGGTGATTTTTAGAACTGACAGTTTTACATAAGTAAGTTTCCCTTTAGTCGCGAGTTGATTTTAAAGCAGGGGTGGGCAGCGAGGGCCGAGACACTGCAGGTTTTCCTTGCAACCAATCACCTCAGCAGGTGGATTGCTGATGAGCTTCTCCCCTGAACATAAACACCTGATCGTCAATGAAATCACCTGCTGAGACAAGTGATCATTAATGAAATCACCTGCTGAGGTGATTGGTTGTAAGGAAAATCTGCAGTGTCTCGGCCCTTCATGGCACATGATTGCCCACCCCTGATTTAAAGGGAGACCAACAGTTTCTTTGCTTTGCCATTTTGAATCATGAACTCGTGTTCATTATTTATCCAAGGTAATAACAATGGGAGCAGTGTTTTTTTTTTATATATATACATTTACATGAGACAGAAGCCTACTCACCACCTGTTATGTAACATTTGGGGAATTAAGATCCCTGTGCAAGGACAGTTGAGTGTTTCAGTAACAGTGTGACAACTGACTTTTCACCTTCCCATCCAGCTTTATCTTCACGGTTCAGAAACAGAATCTGTGAAAGATAACCTTTGTAGAAATGCAATTAAGGTATTCTTAATTGTTTTTCTGCATCTTCCTCTGTAAACTATTTGCACATAAAACACTCCAGAACTCCCCCAGACAGCCGCAAATTCACTCTGCTTATGGATTGCAGGGTACAGGTTCCACCACAAGGTGACAGTGTTGAATTGTTGATAGATTCATGGTGTTTCATGTCTGTCATAGTTTAATAATTTCACACAATTCTGTCAATATGACCCAGATATTCATCAGGAATACTTCCACAGCTGGGACGTCTATATCCAAACACAGCAACATACAGGAGCAAATCACAGCAGTGGTTCTCTTGCAACAGGTTGAAAAGCACAACTCTGTTAAATAGATGCTTAGCTGACATTAAACAGCATCTCAACATCTTGGCATGGCAAAAGTGTTATTTAGTTTGTTAGGTCGCATCTTCACAATCTTCAGTCAGGTCCACAAGTATTTGGACAGAATCTTTTTTTTTTGCCACCACAATGGGGAGGTGATGGTCTGGTTAGCCCCATTCTGGCCAGAAAATCACAAAAGGCCCTGGGCAACATCCTTAATTCCCAGGTTGTTCCTGGCATGTAGTGAACCCTTGCAATACTATGTTAACGGTCTAAAAATTATCAGACCAAACTTTACCAGAAGATAATTGATCCGATGATGGTTTTCAAAGTTATCTGAAAAGCTAATCTGATAATGAAAACATTAGCTTTGATGGTTAGTGGATTAGCGGAACTGTGCCCACCACTGATTTTGAGCTGGACTTTTTTGGATTTCATATCCTGCTTGGTGGATTAGTGGTTAGCACTGTTGGCTCACAACAAGAAGGTCATGGGATCGATTCCCACATGTGCTTGCATGGTTTCCCTCCGGATGCTCGGGCTTCCTCCCACAGCCAAAGACATACAGGTTAGGTGGTATTGGAAGCTATAAATTGTCTGCAGATACAGGTGTGAATGTGTTCATCTATATGTGGCCTTAATTGGAGTAAATGGTTGAAGATGAGTGAGAACCATTAACATCAGTGTTTATAATTACTCTGGATGTTAATAATTTAGCCCTGGGGCTCCCTCACACTGGGTGTGAATTATAACTGAATTGTTTGCAAATTTCCAATGGTGCTTTGACTTCGTATGAAAGTCTAACCAGGGACAGCTGCCATGTAATAATGTGCACCTTGAAAATTAACTTACAACCCCTGGCAAAAATTATGGAATCACCGGCCTCGGAGGATGTTCATTCAGTTGTTTAATTTTGTAGAAAAAAAGCAGATCACAGACATGACACAAAACTAAAGTCATTTCAAATGGCAACTTTCTGGCTTTAAGAAACACTAAGAAATCAGGAAAAAAAATTGTGGCAGTCAGTAACGGTTACTTTTTTAGACCAAGCAGAGGGAAAAAAAAATATGGAATCACTCAATTCTGAGGAAAAAATTATGGAATCATGAAAAATAAAAGAACGCTCCAACACATCACTAGTATTTTGTTGCACCACCTCTGGCTTTTATAACAGCTTGCAGGCTCTGAGGCATGGACTTAATGAGTGACAAACAGTACTCTTCATCAATCTGGCTCCAACTTTCTCTGATTGCTGTTGCCAGATCAGCTTTGCAGGTTGGAGCCTTGTCATGGACCATTTTCTTCAACTTCCACCAAAGATTTTCAATTGGATTAAGATCCGGACTATTTGCAGGCCATGCCATTGACCCTATGTGTCTTTTCACAAGGAATGTTTTTACAGTTTTTGCTCTATGGCAAGATGTATTTTCATCTTGAAAAAATGATTTCATCATCCCCAAACATCCTTTCAATTGATGTGATAAGAAAAGTGTCCAAAATATCAACGTAAACTTGTGCATTTATTGATGATGTAATGACAGCCATCTCCCCAGTGCCTTTACCTGACATGCAGCTCCATATCATCAATGACTGTGGTAGACTCTTTGATGTCTTCCTTGGTCTACCAGTATGTTTGCCTTTAACAACCTTCCCATGTTGTTTGTATTTGGTCCAGAGTTTAGACACAGCTGACTGTGAACAACCAACATCTTTTGCAACATTGCGTGATGATTTACCCTCTTTTAAGAGTTTGATAATCCTCTCCTTTGTTTCAATTGACATCTCTCGTGTTGGAGCCATGATTCATGTCAGTCCACTTGATGCAACAGCTCTCCAAGGTGTGATCACTCCTTTTTAGATGCAGAATAACGAGCAGATCTGATTTGATGCAGGTGTTAGTTTTGGGGATGAAAATTTACAGGGTGATTCCATAATTTATTCCTCAGAATTGAGTGATTCCATTTTTTTTTTTTCCCTCTGCTTGGACTAAAAAGTAACCGTTACTGACTGCCACAATTTTGTTTTTCTTGATTTCTTATAGTGTTTCTTAAAGCCAGAAAGTTGCCATTTGAAATGACTTTAGTTTTGTGTCATGTCTGTGACAGTAGCGGCTGGCCCATAGGGGGCGCTCGGGCGCTGCCCTCCTAGATGTGGAGAGGAAAAGTCTTAATATATATTTAAAAAGTATTATCAGTGTCAGTTTTACTTAATAGTATGTGCCTACATGTAATATGAATGATTAAAACAACACTTCCTCCAACTGACTCTCATTCAACAGTGCATTTCCACCGACAGAAGCAGAGAACGTATCATTCCTCATCTTGGGCGGTCATTCAAGTGCCCTTGAAGTGCAGCGAAATAACCAATTGTATGTAGTTGCCAGGGAAAATTAATAAATATTTGGCAAATCAACATTGCCAAAATTAATGGCTTTGGGGCGCCAGAATTTTAGCCCTTGCTACAAAAATGCGGGAACGTTAGATTGCTACAGTCAGTGATATACGTGACGCTGCAGCTGCTGCTGTCAGTCAGTCAGGAAGAGATGATGGTGATGACAACGTTTGGGTTATATTTATTTATTTTTATTTTGTCTCCGTGTGTTTTGCTGGAGTAAGTTGAAGAACTCTTCGGAGGTTTAAAACGGGACAAAACTAATCAAATCAATGACACCAAAGTTTGGCAGGGATCCTTTTGGAGGCGCATGGAGGTGCGCACATCAGATCTTTCTCGTGGTTTAATGACAATTGCACATCCCGGTTGGAGGAGAGACGTTTGTCTGACTCGTTATAAACCGTGTCAGGCTTCATTCACACTGTCAGCGCGCATACGTCACGGAGGCTGCTGATCTGCGCGGATGAAAAGGAGCGCATCCACCTCTTTAGGTGAGCTGACGAGCTGCTCGGATTTATTCCTGAATGTTGCTCCTGGTGTGGAAACGAGGATGAAAACTTAAGATAAAACGAATGAGTGATGTTTTTTTGTTTGTTTTAGGGGGTCAAAGCTGTGATCTTTATTGGGACAGCAGACCAGTTATAATGGTGATAGGGGAGGCCAGTGTTATGTGTCGGACGCAGCCCGGAGAACCGACCAGCGTTTGAAGGACCCAGTATGAAATAAGCAGAGCACGGTACAAAGGATAACTGAATTTAATAAACATAACAGTGACGTGAAGAAAGTACAAACAAATAAGTGCACGGTCTGTGAGGTGGATTACGGTGCACTCCCAGCTGCACAAACGGTCCAGAGCCAGAAACAGTTCGGACCCAAGGACCCCGCCGACACCCCCCAGGTGGCCGCGACAAACCGAGTCTGTGAAAGAAGAAACCATCATGTGAGTCCACACTCCACACACAGAGAGACCACTCAAAGGTGTACATAAACAGCAAACACTTCCTGGCTTAATCACTTAATCAGCTTCCCACCCTGCAGGCATGGAACACCCAGGTCACATTATCACTGCAGTGGAAGCTGAACAAACAACTAACATAACAGCTCAATATAATAAGGTGTGAGGGACACCACATTTACTGACTGTACAAATGTTAGTCACAAAACCTAACGTACCTCAGGAAGTGTGCTGATGAGCGTGAGACCTCACCCCCTCCTCTTTCACAGACCATGGCATCAAACCTGGACGTTCTCTGCATCCATAATGATGAGATGGCTCTCAAGACGACGATCTCACCCGTCTGGTCACAAGGTCGAGTCTCTGGCAAATACACACTGTGTACTCCAGACTTAAATGCCACCATGCTCCAATCCGTGTAGATGCACCACAGCTGTGAGTCCTGACGAGCTGCACATGATCAGCCTCAGGTGATCAGGGTGAGGTCCTGATAACTCAGCCACACAGCCACTCAGTCCTAAACGCGTGCCACCTGGAAGGAAAAACAAAAGACAGAAAACAGAAGACAAACAAAAGCCAGCCAGGCACGCCAGGGCTGTTTGTAACAGTGTTCAAAGCTGCAGCCATGCTGGTATTTTGATTTCACTTAACACGTTATGAGGATCAGTTCACAGAAGTGAAATATTTTTTGGAGTATTCCACACTCTAAAACAAATTATTTGCTCAGTTTAAAAACAAAACAAAACAAAATCCTAAAATAGCAATTTGCATTTTTTAAAGAAATTCTAACTCAGCCACTGAGTTCACACAAGACACTTAGACAAACCCAAGTTTAGCAACGCATTTAATTAAGTGGTTTTGTATACTTAATTTGCTTTGTCCTCTACACTGTTAATTAATTTTAACCAATTTAATTTAAAGGTTTTGGTGTTATTAGTTAGTCAAGTTATTTAATTTAAGTTTTTGAAGCTTCTTTAGTTTGCCTCCATTCCACTCAGTAATGTTCATGCAAAATATTACCTTAATTTTCTCTCTCTCTCTCTCTCTCTCTCTCTGAAGGTGGTGTGAAAATTGTAGTATGTACATAATGTTCTTTTGTCAATTGAAGAATTTTTCCATATTTTGAAAAAGTGTAAATTTGGTGATATTTTCTATTTTGTTAAGGTCGGTGTTATTGTGAACCCCAGGATCTGTTTGTCTGAAGATAATGGCAGTGCAGTACAGTTTGGTGTACTATGTGTGTAATTGGTGTCAAATGGTGAAATGTTCTTTGCTCAAGAACTTGAGTGTTGTATTTGATACTGTTCCTTTCCAAAGTAGAAATGGGGCCTAATATAGCTGTAAATGGTTAACTTTATCTGTAAAACTGCTGATTTTGAGGACATGAAATGATTATTGTGGAATTGTAGTAATTTTCTGACTGTTCACTTGAATGCCTGTACTGGACAAGGCAAGGGAATCTATTGGCACAGCAGCCCCACCAAGACTGTTTTTCACCAGCCGCCACTGGTCTGTGATCTGCTTTTTTTTTCTACAAAATTAAACAACTGAATGAATATCCTCCGAGGCTGGTGATTCCATAATTTTTGCCAGGGGTTGTATATGTGCAAACTGTCAGAATTGTCAGCGTGCAACTGCAGGGTGCAAAATCTGAAATTAATCTTTACAATTGGTATCTAGAGGTGTCCTTCATGTGAAGAAGACATTTGTGTATCACAACACACGCAATGAGTAGGAAACTGTTCTTTTTGAAAATCTGCAGTTACTTCAAATTTGTCTTAATTCTGAGTATTGAAATGTGCCAAATCTTCATCAGTTCCCTAAAAAAAAATACATGCTGTCAGAACAGAGAAGTGTTTGTTTTATGCACTGAAGAATTTGTTTTGGGAGCCTGAAGTTTCAGACTGTCATTCCTCATTATGTCTGTGTCTGTTGCAGAAATCATGACAAGTTAGGAATTGTGGCAGTTTATTAAAACAACACACACATCGCATTTGAACATAACTTGTATGTTCACATTGCATTCTGCATTTTAAATACAAATGCAAATGAAAACACATCTGTTAATAGCACTTGTAATTAGAAATGGCAGCTCATTTTGCATAATTAGTTCATGTTGTTATGAACAATGAGCATAATTACAGTTGTGACAGTGAAACAGATTGAACATGGTGGATGGGCAAGTAATGATACAGTCAAAATAGGCAAAAGGTTTGGAAAAAGTAAGCTGTTTGTAGCCTTGGTTACATACTAAAAGCCTCCATGTATCTTCCTTGAGCTTTCACCATGTCTCATAATTATGTGAGAAATGGCCTCATCGATATATTTTTGTATATATGATTATTTTTCATGTATTTTATGTATGGCTTTTGCTTTGCGTGCAAGTTTTAACTTGCACTTGTACATGTAGCGATGAACTGTGTTAACTGACAATGGTTTACTGAAGTGTTCCTGAGCCCACGCGGTAAGATCATTTACACAATGATGTTGGTTTTTAATCCAGTGCCGCCTGAGGGATCAAAGGTCACAGGTACTCAATGTTGGTTTTCGACCTTGCCGCTTATGTGTAGAAAGTTCTCCAAATTCTCAGTATTATTATATTATGGACTGTAGTTGATGGAATCCCTAAATTCCTTGCAGTTGAACTTTGAGAAACATTGTTTTTAAACTGTTGGACTATGTTTTTCATGCAGTTGTTCACAAAGTGGTGATCCTCACCCCATCTTTGCTTGTGAATGGCTGGGGCTTTTGGGGATGCTCCTTTTTATACCCAGTCATGACACTTACAATTAGTGTCCTCAGTTTCCAAATGCTTGAGTGTTGTTAGAAGGAAAGGTGATGTAACACAGTGGTAAACACACCACTGTCCCAGCTTTTTTGAAACGTGTTGCAGGCATCCATTTCAAAATGAGCAAATATTATCACAAAAACAAATTTTATCAGTTTGAACATTAAATATCTTATCTTTGTGGTGTATTGAATTGAATATAGGTTGAAGAGGATTTGCAAATCATTGTATTCTGTTTTTATTTACATTTTCCACAATGTCCCAACTTCACTGGAATTGCGGTTGTACAATGCCTCACTCAGGGGGAGGAGGAGTAACAGGAAGGCAGAGGACAGGAAGGAGCGGAACAGTAGTAGATCAGTATTTCTGGTATTTATATTGATATTTGCAAAGTGTTTTTGTTTTTTTACTTTCACTTTTGATACTCTGTCTGCTTCTTACCCTGTGTGCTGCTATACAATGCTGCTGGAACCTCAATTTCCCTGAGGGAAGCTTCCCAAGGGATCAGTAAAGTTCTATCTAATCTAATGAAAACCAGGACACAGTCTTCAATAGAAGACAGTTTTGAGGTGTTAACATTTTAGCTTAGTGGAAAAGTGTTGTAATACCACCACTGATAGCACACAAGCAATATGCCATATTTCTCACATGTCAGACTGGTAATGGACCACATACTCATGCACCATGTGTTTGCTTAATTTTTACAGATGGGTTTTAGTATTTTGTCAAAGACGTCCGCTTGAATGCATCTTTGGCTGCTCAGTTACTATGATGCCAGACTACACTATGAACTAAAATGAAAATATAATGCAGACTGCTTTGGAGTGAGCGGTGAGGGATTTCTATGCAGCGGGGGAAGTTAACCAAATCAAGCAGTGACACGCAGTCCCATTTGAGTGGCTGTGCATTCAGAGACACATTTTTGCTGACCACTTTAAACCTCTTAAATTGTCATTGTTAAAGGAGCACAAATTATGACCACAATAGGCCTCAGGATAATATGCTTCTGAGACACAGTTCCTGTGAGAATCAACATGGTGGCTTCCCACTACATGGCAGATTAACAACTCTGGGTCCATTTAAAGATTTGGTTATAAGGGCCCTGTCCCACTGGCGTTTAGGAGGATTTGCGGATGGAATGCGCACAAAAGTGGCCCACATCTGCCAAACAACCGCAATAACCGTGTAACATTCCTGTATGAGTCGGCCGCCATCCGAACATGTCCGTGATCATCCGCAGAGGCACGCATGTCCGCGCCAGGATTTTTGAGCGGCTCAAAAATCCTGCTGCGGATGAGATCCGCATCACTGCTTGAACACATACTGAAGACATACACAACCAACGCGCTGCATATCCCCTGCCATCTGCTGATTTCCGCAACCGACGGGTTGGCGCGGCTTGGCGGCGGACCGGGACAGCATGTAAAACAGATATGATGCGTGCCCAGCACGGCCACATCACGGTCGCAAATGGTATGTCGCGCATGCAGACAGAGTGGGCACGGATGAAGCGAGTGCATCACGGCTACTGTGTCCCTCATGGGGGTGCCTCCGCGGTCGCCTTCGCTTCTGTTCCCTGTTATATCCGCTTTTCTTCCTCATGTATTCGCTGATCCACCCCGGGACATTTGTCATTTCCGCCCACCTTTGTTGCGGACGCTCAGCTTTTGTCTCCTCATTTCATGTGCAAATCCTCCTAAACGCCAGTGGGACAGGGCCCTAAGTATTAGTAGAGAAGCTTGAATCTTCGACTGGACTGGGTTGCTTGACGTGAGGACGTTTCGCTTCAAATCACAGAAGCTTCCTCAGCTAAAATTCTTGCTCTGGTAGTCTGACTTGTGTCTTGACTCTTGTAGAGAAGAATAAACCAGAAGCCAACAAAAGCTGGAGTTTTTAACCTAACCAGACTCCTCCTACCGAGAGGCCGACTGCTATAGGCTAGTGACTAAACAACAGCTCTAATTAGCACCTATTGTGCGCTAGTTAGCACTCTCCTAATGATGGGATGGAAGCCTCCCCTGATGGCTCCCTTGACGACTCTCCTGATGACGTGAATGACTCATTACCATGAACAAAAGACTGAAACTGCTTTGACCTGCGTACCCCATTGTAAACAGGGGACAAAGCGTGTCTGAGACCCGCTCCCCGGTTGAGGCTGGGTTTCAACTGTTTTACAAAGAATGCTTCCTTGACACCTCTCTCAAACCATTTCTTCTCTCTGGCTAAGATTTTAACTTCCTTGTCCTCAAACGTGTGGTTAGTGTCTTTCAGGTGGAGATGAACTGCAGACTGAGGTCCACTGGCGACCTCTCTGTGGTGCTGGTATAGCCTCTTGTTTAAAGGTTGCTTAGTCTCACCTATGTAGTGTTCATTATAGTTTTCCTGACATCTGATAGAATACACTACATTGCTCTGTTTGTAACTAGGGATCCTGTCCTTAGGGTGAACTAATTTCTGTCTCAAGGTGTTAACCGGTTTAAAGTAAACTGGGATTTTGTGCTGTCTGAAGATCCTCTGTAGTTTTTCCCCTACTCGTGCTAAATAAAGGAGAGACACTCCTCTTCTTCTTGTCTCCGTCTCCTGTCTATCTGGTCTGTTTGTTTTCTGGGACTTCTGCACTTTGTCCAGGGACCATCATGGGTACCCACATACTGTGAGGGCTTTCCGTACAAGTTGTTGTTCTTTAGCCCTTCCCTCTGCAGTTGTGGGCACCTGTAGGGCTCTGTGTTGAAGAGTCCTGATCACCCCGAGCTTGTGTTCAAGGGGGTGGTTTGAGACAAAGAGCAGATATTGGTCAGTGTGAGTGGGTTTTCTGTAAACCCCTGTCTGGAGCTGCCTGTTCTCTCCAATCGTAACATCACAGTCCAAGAAGGCTAAATGGTTGTTTCTGGCATCCTCACGTGTGAACTTGATATTGGAATCCACCGAATTGATGTGTTCTGTAAAGTCCTCGACCTCCTGTTGCTTGATTTTAACCCATGTGTCATCGACATATCTGAACCAGTGACTGGGAGAGATGCCCGTGAACGACATCAAGGCTGTCTTCTCCACTCGCTCCATGTACAGATTGGAAAAGACAGCCTTGACGTCATTCACGGCATCTCTCCCTGTCACTGTATATATATATATATATATATATATATATATATATATATATATATATATATATATATATATATATAATGTGGCAGAGTCCGTGCATACTTGCAAATGGCTGGTTTTTCATTTTGCTCTTATTCTGAGTAAGTCATCTGCAAAAAACTGTCACTACCCCAACACATTGGTTTGCCCACACAATTAAGAATTTATCTGGGATCTGAGTAGATCAGGCCCTTAGACATGGCAAGCATAATCAGTTAACTTTTTCTGAGTAATCATGCAAACAACTGGACAGACAAAATGACTAATGTGAGATCATAGGGCATCTAGGCCAACTTGAATTAAAGAACAGCGTCATTGTTGTTTCTATTTTAAGATGACAGAAACAAGAGCGTTTTATTAGGATGTGCATGACTGCGCCTAATGGAGACACTTGCATACACTATGTGAAAGATAAGGCCTCAGCAGTTATCGCAGACCCGGACCTTTTTAAAGCAGAGAACAGAATGAAATGCCTACAGAGTATGTAATGTCTGAGCTCGAATGCTGCTCTTTTCCTCTCTGTCTGCCGGGAGGTGCTCCTTGCCACACTGTGACTAATAGCCAAAGCACTAAACATTCCTCTTGGCTTTTGATTGGCTAAGTCCAGAGAGCCAGCATAGTTGTTTCAGGCCTGCTCGACTCATAACCTATCAGCTGAATAATTTCCACTAACCTGCTTCTCCACAGGCCTTCAGTGCTATACACGGCCCCTGTGTTGGCACTAATCGAAAATCAGGTCTATGACAGCGTCACTGAAGCAGGCCCGGGTAACCTAAGACCTGGGTGGATGTATTTGAGGCAAATCCGTTTGCGCATGAATATGCATGCCTGTTTTGAAAGTGCACCTTTTTCACAGATGTACGGGGGTGTTCTTGATTTATACCCGTGTTACATGGGGCTTCTCTCCTGGGGTTTACCTGTGAAATACAGTGGCTTGCAAAAGTATTCAGCCCTTTGGTATTTCACACATTTTAATTTGTTTATGGCATTTCAAATACAAAAAGTAAATCAGGCTTGTCAATATAAAAATTTCTAAAATTATCTTTCTTAGGAAGCTTCTGTGATTTGAAGCGAAACGTCCTCACGTCAAGCAACCCAGTCCAGTCGAAGATTCAAGCTTCTCTACTATCTTTCTTAGACTCAAACTGAAAGTAATTCTCTACAATGTGATATAAATTAATTACAAATATAAAAGCCAAGACGATGGGTTGCATAAGTAATCATCCCCCTTGGTATAATACCTCTAAATAATCAGTTTAATTACCAGTTTTCTTCAGACAAGTCAGGGGATGGATACATGAACATTTCCAAGTCACTGAATATGTCTTGAACTTTATTTACATCAGTTATGAAGAAATACAAACAGTATGGCACTCTCTGGTAAATCTGTGTGGAGCAGACAGTTCTCAAAAACTGAGTAACTGTGCAAGAAGGAGAAGAATGAGGAAAGCCACCAAGACATCCAGACAACGCAGAAGAGGTTATAAGCGTCTGTGGCTGTGATTGGAGAAATTATGCATAGTGCATGTTTTGCATTTTGTATCCCCAGTTATACAGCTTCATGATGAAGTGGGACAGATAGTCCATGAGCCAGTCATGAATTTTGACCTAATCTGTACCAAAAAAAACGAAACTTAGAATCCAGCCTCAGTGTATCATGGCCTACACAAAAATGTATGATAGCCATCCCATGGTGGTAGATGTAGCCAGGTAGGGGTCAATGAAGAATTACACAGGGATCAAACTTTAAAAATGCTCCAATCATTTTGAAAACTATACCACAATATTTGTCTGATCATAACGATTCAAAAAAGGTTTAGTTTGGGCTATCTATGATGGAATGTTCTGGAGTTATGGGGTAAAAACAGCAAAAATCAGTTTGTACAGGGGTCAAAAGTTAAAGTTCCTCCAATTTCAGCAAAAAAAAATGATGCAAATTATTGGTTGAAATAAAAGGATCAATAAATGGAATAGTTTTGACTGTGCTGAATGCTTTGTCTCCAAAGTAAAGGTCAAACAAGGTCAACATCCATTGAATTCTATAACCTGCGACATATGTTACCCTGTAACATAACTAAACATGACAGATGGTGCAAACTATTCCTTTTTAGAACCCCATTAACCCAAACAATAATTTGCATATTTTTGTTGTGATATCGCAAACAAACGTGTAAAACAAATGAACAGTAAGCACCTATGAATAATTGTCAATTCTTTTTAATCCATTTTATTTATACAGTGCCAAATCATAATGTAAATCACTGGCACACAGTTCAAGTCTGTACCTTACAAATCACATGAGAAAGCATACTAGCCACAGTGGTCAGATTTTTTTTTTTTTTTTTTGATAGGAAGAAACCTCGAGCAGACCAGTCTTGGTAGGATGGCCGTCTGCTTACGCCTTGAAATAAAAATTGTCAGCTCTTTGTGTCCTGTATTCCTGGCACTCATCAGCCTTCCACCTTTTTTTGTCAGATTCAACGTGGAGCTGGCATTGGCACAATTTAAATCTCCACAGTGTCAGGTTTCCCTTTCTGGATGCACACAAATTCCACAAGACAGTTGTTTTGTACCATCAGTCTGAAAGCCATACAGAAAGACATTCCACACCAGCTGAACCACTCCATGCATCAACACATGATCCAGTTGTTTCTGCCTACATGCTATCTTAAATGTCCTTTTAAGCATATATCACTCAAGGATGGACGAAGTATGTGTGGATGGCATGACTGCTTGGTTGAGTATAAATCTGCTTTGTTAGCTGCCAAGACAGTTGACTATTCTAAGTTGATTAAAATAAAAACAAATCAGAGATTTTTCATTGATGCTGTGGCAAAGCTTGTAGTCATCAGTCTGTAAGATGTTAAAAATTGTCAAAAATTGCCAAGGACAGAGTGATCCTGGACCCAGATACAGCAGATTAATTTCTCTGAAAAACTGACCGGGTACCCTTGCAGAGATTGTTTCACCAAGCACAGAGATTAACCAGAAAGCAAAACAGGCCACCTTCCACCAGCAGCCAGTGTTCCTTCTGAATAAATATCTTTTCATTAAGTGGTATTGCTTTATGTAGTTCAGTGTTAATGCATGTTTCAACTTGTACTTCTGTTGTCAATTGAGTTTTATTGCATACATTTAACTTGATTGATTTAAATTTGTTTTGTCAGTTTAATTTAACCTTTATAACCAGGTTAGTCCCAGTTAGATCGAGACCTCTTTTGCAAGGGAGACCTGGACAATTATAAAGTTTCCAATTCAGCTAACCTGCATGTCTCTAACAGTCAAGATTAGTTGTAGGCAAGTCAACTGATAATTTTCATTAGTTGTCTCAACCCCACTCAGCGTGATGCTATCATAGACTATAAGCATGCATTACTGGCTACAAAGTGGACCTATTACTCTGATTTGATCAACAAAAACAAGGGTAACTCAAAGTTCTTGTTCGACACGGTGGCAACACTTATTCATGGACAACCACCTGTAGTTCGCTCTCCTTTTACAGCACAAGATTTCCTGGATTACTTTGAGAAGAAAATAATCAATCAATCAATTTTATTTATATAGCGCCAAATCACAACAAACAGTTGCCCCAAGGCGCATTGAGGTTGGCGCCATTACTCTTATCTCTCTACGCATGTTGACGAAACTTGTAACGTCAACAAAAAGCACAACCTGTTCATTTGATCCTATACCAACCAAACTGTTTAAGGACCTGTGGCCCACTCTTGGGCTGACTGTGCAGGAAATTATTAATCTTAACCTCTGTTCCTAAATGTTTCAAATCAGCAGTGATTAAACCATTACTTAAGAAACCTAATCTTGACCCTAGTGTATTGAAAAACTATAGGCCAATATCAAATCTGTCATTTTGCTCTAAAATTCTGGAAAAACTGGTGTCACAACAGCTCGTGGACTATCTTACTGAGAATAATCTCGTTGAGCTACTTCGGTCTGCTTTTAGAAAATATTCCACAGAGACAGCTCTCACTAAAGTGGTGAATGATCTTCTGCTTGCAATGGATTTGGACACCATTACGGTGCTGTTAGATCTCACTTCTGCATTTGATACAGTGGATCATCATATTCTACTTCATAGGCTGAAAAATCACTTTGGGATTACTGAGAGCACCCTTGCATGGTTGCTGTCATACTTGATCAGTTGTTCTGTGTTTTGTACAGTAACAGTACCTCTAACCTTAGTGACTTGAAATTTGGGGTTCCACAGGGGTCTGTCTTAGGCCCCCTGCTTTTCTCCCTTTATATAGCACCCCTTGGACACATATTGCAGCGTTTTGGAATTACCTTTCACTGCTATGCAGATGATACTCAGTTATACATGCCGATAACTGCTGGTAATCTCATTCACATAAAATTCTTAGAAGACTGCCTTGCAGCAGTGACAAGTTAGATGTCTAGAAACTTCCTAAATTTAAGCTCTAAGACTAAAATGATGGTTCTTGGTCCAGTGAGACATCGGCATCAATTTGACCAGTTAACGCTTAGCCTAGGCTTGTGTGTCATACATCACATTGACAAAGTGAGGAACCTTGGGGTAATTTTTGATCCCTCATTGTCCTTTGACCTCCACTTTAGAAGTATTACAAGGACTGCTTTCTTCCACCTGCAGAATATAGCGAAGATTTGTCCCATCCTGCCTATGGCTGATGCTGAAACCGTGATCCATGTGTTTATCTCTTCTAGATTGGACTACTGCAATGTTCTATTTTCTGGTTTACTGCAGTCCAGCATTAGGGCTGTCCAATTGGTTCAAAATGCTGCAGGCAGACTTTTGATATGAAGCAGAAAATTCAACCACATTACACCCATTTTGGCATCCCTTCATTGGCTTCCTGTCCCGGTGAGATCAGATTTTAAGGTTCTGCTACTCGTCTATAAAATTGTTCATGGACTGGCAACTCCCTACCTAGCAGACCTAATTAAACCTTAGGTACCAGACTGGGCTTTGCGTTCTCAGGGTGCAGGACTACTTTGTGTCCCTCGGTTGAATAAGAAGTCTGTGGGTCATAGAGCTTTATCTTATCATGCCCCTGTTCTGTGGAATGATCTCCCTGCGTCAATAAAAGTCAGATTCTGTGGAGACTTTCAAGTCCAGACTGAAGATGCATTTATTTTCTCTTTCGTATAGCTAGGATACTGGCATAATATAGTTTTACACTTTTTACTATTTTAATTAATTTTATTAGGAAATGGAGCGTGCCGCAGCTTCAACTTTACCTAAATTCTGGGTCTTTTAGTGAAGCTTAGGGCTAGTGGCCGGCGATCACCTTAATATCCTGTTTTTCTTGTTGTTTTTCTTTGCTGTTCTGGCAAATTATACTGTATTTCTTGTGTTTCTGGTGCCTGCTTCTGTTTTTTCTGTGTTTAAGGTGCAGCGCCATCCAGAGATGGGTGTGGTATTTGTGTTGAAAACCCTCCTGTCCTGTGCACCAACACCATTTCTTGTATATTTGTTTTGTGAATTGTTCTGTAAATAGTGTCTGTAGCATGGCCCAAGCAGAGGGTCACCCCTTTGAGTCTGGTCTGCTTGAGGTTTCTTCCTCAGAGGGGGTTTTTCCTTACCACTGATGCTCTGCAGGTTAGTAAGGTTAGACCTTACTTTTGTGAAGTGCCTTAAGGCAACTCTGTGATTTGGCGCTATATAAATGAAAATAAATTGAAATTGAACACTTGGACCCTTCTTAGTGAAGCTCTTTTTAACCTAGTGTGCACCACTGGAAGTCCTCTTGCTTGCTTTAAACCAGCTTGTGATACCTCTTTTTAAGAAACCCAGTTTAGACTACACATTACTACCAAAGTACATACCACTTTCCCATTTATATATTTTCAATATGAATAAAGGTGGGTACAAAGCAGCTTTTGGCCTCTTAGCAAATTATCTTTTTGAGCCTTTGGTGTAAGCATTTAGGAATGAATTCCACAGAGACTGCCGTCACTAAAGATCTTCTGTTACTGGATTCAAGTATCGATGCAATTATTGTATTTTGTTGGAGAGAAATTAAAATTATTCATTTCCAGACAACTACTTTCATGGTCAAGATTCTACTTTTTGGGTTGATTTAGAGCGCACTCATTGTGAAAGCACTACATCTTAATTCTTTGAGACAAAACAGATAAAACATGATGCTTGACAGAAACATATTTTATGAACAAGCCCAACCAGTGGGGGACTATGAGTTTGTCAGCATGAAAAAGTAGCAAATATTAGTATTACTTTATTCACACTTGTTTCCTCCTGACTATTGCAATGTTTTGTTTTCTGGTTTGCCACATAAGATTGTGGGATGTTATTAGATGGTTCAAAATATGCCCCTGCAAGAATTTTGACTAAAGCCCCTTTCACACCGGGGCCAACGTAGAGTTGCGTATTGTAGTGTACAGACTATGTCGAGTTTTTACTCCCCTACACAGCAGTATGCTGAGGGCTACGCGAGGTGGATCCAAAAAATTAAACCTGCTTAATTTTTTTCAGCATAGGGTACTGGATGCAGAAAGAATGCAGTTTTTAAGCAAGTGTACACAACACTTCGCAACTGTAGGTAAATCTACACAACACTGCGCTACTGTATACCAAGCCTACGCAATTCTACACAACCCTACAACAGGTTAGGTTTATTATCAGGACATACCTGGATTGATACATTTTTATTCATCCCGCTGGAGTTTGCTGGCCGTGAAGCTTCAAAACCATGGAAGAAGAGGCGAGCCAAACTTCCAGGTTCAGAGGATATGTCCACGTCCAATCCTCATGGACAGATCACCAGTGAAGCGACATTTTTTCTGACCACTGTCGCCTGTGTGCTTACTGTTGGGGTTGGTAATGTTATACCTTACTTGTGTGACACGCCTTGAGGCAACTTTGTTGTGATTTGGCGCAATATAAATTGAAATTAAAACATGTCCAAGCCCACCATCCACTCATCACAGTGGATCGCGTGCGCCATTGCCGCTGTAGCTCTGCAGCTTTCTTTCACCTCCAAGTTCTTTCAAGATTGTGGCAATTTAGTCATATTTATGTACATCATGATGTTTAAAAATTATCAAATGAGCAGGGGTCTGTCATTTTATCTTTGTTGTTTACAGCTTAATAAAAACAACAATGTATGGAAACCTGAAATATATATGTTATACATTTAATCATCTACAACTCACCTTCTTAGCACTGAGAATGTTAAAAAAATTCAACCAGTATTATATCAACATTTATTCAAAGTATCTTCAGAAGTAAGGTACACTCCACCACTAGTTGGTGCTGTTCATCTGCAATTCAAAGATGAGAATTACCACATATGGCCTGGATTTAAAGCTTTCTCTTGATCATTAGGTGCCTAAAAGAAAGTGAAGCTTTCTTCTACACACTGGCATCTGGGCAACATCTCATATTACCAACTGTACCCATAAACAAATTTTGAATTGTTCAAGGGATTTTTAATTTGTTGCTGACCGTTTTGCTGATGCAGAAGTGTGAGTGTTCAGCTGGTTATGATGACAGCAGGAGGGAAATGAACGGGAACATCACTGTTACTCACTGTCACATTACGGGTGGAAAATAACATTAACTGTCGCATCCGTTTCAAAGTGGTGAGGCATGTGCACAAGGAATACTGCCTGTGTTACTGGCATGGTGAAGGTTAAAGAAGCTTCTCCGAAGGGAAGCGAAGCAGAGACTTATGGGTTCAACCTGTATGAGCAGACATGTAAATGTGGGCAGAGAAGGTGATAAGACGGCACATAGGTCATTGCCCATATCATCTCTGAGGAATGTTCTGCAAGGGTCCTTCATCCCTGAAGCCCTTCTAATGTGTAGTTAGAAGAAGCTTTGTCATTGTACAAGAAATACAATGAAATTCCTTCTGGGAGCATGTTTTTTAGCAGCTACAACATCACAGGCATAGAGGAAAAAAAAAATGAAAGGCAACATAAATAATAAGTGAAGAACATGTTATATACAGTGGGGAAAATAAGTATTTGATCCATTGTCCATTTTGCAAGTTTTCCCACCTACAAAAAATGCAGAGGTCTGTAATTTTTATCATAGGTACACTTCAACTGTGAGAGACAGAATCGAAAAAGAAAATCCAGAAAATCACATTGTATGATTTTTGAAGAAATAACTTGCATTTTATTGCATGAAATAAGTATTTGGTAACCTACCAATCAGCAACAATTCTGGCTCTCACAGACCTGTTAGTTTTTCTTTAGAAGCCCTCCTGTTCTCCACTCTTTACCTGTATTAATTGCACCTGTTTGAACTTGTTAGCTGTATAAAAGACACCTGTCTACACACTCAACCACATTTCAACTTATCCACCATAGCCAAGACCAAAGAGCTGTCTAACGACACCAGTGACAAACTGTAGACCTGCACAAGGCTGGGATGGACTACAGGACAACAGGCAAGCAGGTTGGTAGAAGACAACAACTGTTATGATTATTTATTAGAAAGTGGAAGAAACTCAAGATGACTGTCAATCTCCCTCGGTCTTGGATTCTGAAGAGAGCTGGGACCACAGTCACAAAGATTACATTAGACATTAGTAACACATGACGCCGTCATGGTTTAAAATCCTGCAGGGCAGCAAGGTCCCAGTGCTCACTTATTTTCTCCTACTGTATAAATAGTCTGTATTACTTGTGCAAAACAAACAAAAAAAAAAAAAACAGCTGTGCGCAATAGTCCATTTATTGGACTGGGAGGTAGTAGTAGGTGTGTGCTTGGGGGACAGGGTCATGGTTCCTGCAACAGTCTCTTCACAGCCATGGGACAGAAGCTGTGTTTGAGTCTGTTGGTGCAGGCTCACATGACCCTGAGTCTGACAGAGGGAAGGCTGGAGAAAAAACAGTGTCTTGGGTGGGTGAGGTCATCCAGGCTCTTTGTCGCCCGTCACAGGAGACGGCTACAGTTAAGTGTTTTGCATGGCAGCACCCTAATATTAGTTGTATGAATGAGATGTATCAACATTTTACAGTGGTAAATTGCTTTATAAATGAAGTCCAAGTACATATATTTATTTTATTAAAATTCGTATTGATATTTAAAGTTGTCTGTGACATTATGAGCATAGACAGATGATAAAGGAAAACCCTTATGAATGCCTCAATCCATAGGGCATGAGGGGGGTTATTGAACGGTTTGAGCATGAAAAAGCTGGCGTATACATACGCTGTGGTCTTCATAGTTACAAGATCTAAAACAAATTGAAACCCAATGGAGACTTCACACAGAATTCCCATACCTACAACACTGAGCTGTGGAAAATGGGGGGGGGGGGGGGGGGGGGGGGGGGATAGAACTGGTAACAATGCAAACTCAGTGTTCTACACCACATATTAATACAGGACAATTTGCTAAAAATACAGTGTATCTGTGTATTAACAGCACTTCACTTTTTCCACATTTTATGTTACAGCCTTATTCCAAAATGGAGTAAATTCATTTTTCCCCTCAGAATTCTACTCACAACACTCCATAATGAGCAAATATTATCACAAAAACAAATTTTATCAGTTTGAACATTAAATATCTTATCTTTGTGGTGTATTGAATTGAATATAGGTTGAAGAGGATTTGCAAATCATTGTATTCTGTTTTTATTTACATTTTCCACAATGTCCCAACTTCACTGGAATTGCGGTTGTACAATGCCTCACTCAGGGGGAGGAGGAGTAACAGGAAGGCAGAGGACAGGAAGGAGCGGAACAGTAGTAGATCAGTATTTCTGGTATTTATATTGATATTTGCAAAGTGTTTTTGTTTTTTTACTTTCACTTTTGATACTCTGTCTGCTTCTTACCCTGTGTGCTGCTATACAATGCTGCTGGAACCTCAATTTCCCTGAGGGAAGCTTCCCAAGGGATCAGTAAAGTTCTATCTAATCTAATGAAAACCAGGACACAGTCTTCAATAGAAGACAGTTTTGAGGTGTTAACATTTTAGCTTAGTGGAAAAGTGTTGTAATACCACCACTGATAGCACACAAGCAATATGCCATATTTCTCACATGTCAGACTGGTAATGGACCACATACTCATGCACCATGTGTTTGCTTAATTTTTACAGATGGGTTTTAGTATTTTGTCAAAGACGTCCGCTTGAATGCATCTTTGGCTGCTCAGTTACTATGATGCCAGACTACACTATGAACTAAAATGAAAATATAATGCAGACTGCTTTGGAGTGAGCGGTGAGGGATTTCTATGCAGCGGGGGAAGTTAACCAAATCAAGCAGTGACACGCAGTCCCATTTGAGTGGCTGTGCATTCAGAGACACATTTTTGCTGACCACTTTAAACCTCTTAAATTGTCATTGTTAAAGGAGCACAAATTATGACCACAATAGGCCTCAGGATAATATGCTTCTGAGACACAGTTCCTGTGAGAATCAACATGGTGGCTTCCCACTACATGGCAGATTAACAACTCTGGGTCCATTTAAAGATTTGGTTATAAGGGCCCTGTCCCACTGGCGTTTAGGAGGATTTGCGGATGGAATGCGCACAAAAGTGGCCCACATCTGCCAAACAACCGCAATAACCGTGTAACATTCCTGTATGAGTCGGCCGCCATCCGAACATGTCCGTGATCATCCGCAGAGGCACGCATGTCCGCGCCAGGATTTTTGAGCGGCTCAAAATCCTGCTGCGGATGAGATCCGCATCACTGCTTGAACACATACTGAAGACATACACAACCAACGCGCTGCATATCCCCTGCCATCTGCTGATTTCCGCAACCGACGGGTTGGCGCGGCTTGGCGGCGGACCGGGACAGCATGTAAAACAGATATGATGCGTGCCCAGCACGGCCACATCACGGTCGCAAATGGTATGTCGCGCATGCAGACAGAGTGGGCACGGATGAAGCGAGTGCATCACGGCTACTGTGTCCCTCATGGGGGTGCCTCCGCGGTCGCCTTCGCTTCTGTTCCCTGTTATATCCGCTTTTCTTCCTCATGTATTCGCTGATCCACCCCGGGACATTTGTCATTTCCGCCCACCTTTGTTGCGGACGCTCAGCTTTTGTCTCCTCATTTCATGTGCAAATCCTCCTAAACGCCAGTGGGACAGGGCCCTAAGTATTAGTAGAGAAGCTTGAATCTTCGACTGGACTGGGTTGCTTGACGTGAGGACGTTTCGCTTCAAATCACAGAAGCTTCCTCAGCTAAAATTCTTGCTCTGGTAGTCTGACTTGTGTCTTGACTCTTGTAGAGAAGAATAAACCAGAAGCCAACAAAAGCTGGAGTTTTTAACCTAACCAGACTCCTCCTACCGAGAGGCCGACTGCTATAGGCTAGTGACTAAACAACAGCTCTAATTAGCACCTATTGTGCGCTAGTTAGCACTCTCCTAATGATGGGATGGAAGCCTCCCCTGATGGCTCCCTTGACGACTCTCCTGATGACGTGAATGACTCATTACCATGAACAAAAGACTGAAACTGCTTTGACCTGCGTACCCCATTGTAAACAGGGGACAAAGCGTGTCTGAGACCCGCTCCCCGGTTGAGGCTGGGTTTCAACTGTTTTACAAAGAATGCTTCCTTGACACCTCTCTCAAACCATTTCTTCTCTCTGGCTAAGATTTTAACTTCCTTGTCCTCAAACGTGTGGTTAGTGTCTTTCAGGTGGAGATGAACTGCAGACTGAGGTCCACTGGCGACCTCTCTGTGGTGCTGGTATAGCCTCTTGTTTAAAGGTTGCTTAGTCTCACCTATGTAGTGTTCATTATAGTTTTCCTGACATCTGATAGAATACACTACATTGCTCTGTTTGTAACTAGGGATCCTGTCCTTAGGGTGAACTAATTTCTGTCTCAAGGTGTTAACCGGTTTAAAGTAAACTGGGATTTTGTGCTGTCTGAAGATCCTCTGTAGTTTTTCCCCTACTCGTGCTAAATAAAGGAGAGACACTCCTCTTCTTCTTGTCTCCGTCTCCTGTCTATCTGGTCTGTTTGTTTTCTGGGACTTCTGCACTTTGTCCAGGGACCATCATGGGTACCCACATACTGTGAGGGCTTTCCGTACAAGTTGTTGTTCTTTAGCCCTTCCCTCTGCAGTTGTGGGCACCTGTAGGGCTCTGTGTGAAGAGTCCTGATCACCCCGAGCTTGTGTTCAAGGGGGTGGTTTGAGACAAAGAGCAGATATTGGTCAGTGTGAGTGGGTTTTCTGTAAACCCCTGTCTGGAGCTGCCTGTTCTCTCCAATCGTAACATCACAGTCCAAGAAGGCTAAATGGTTGTTTCTGGCATCCTCACGTGTGAACTTGATATTGGAATCCACCGAATTGATGTGTTCTGTAAAGTCCTCGACCTCCTGTTGCTTGATTTTAACCCATGTGTCATCGACATATCTGAACCAGTGACTGGGAGAGATGCCCGTGAACGACATCAAGGCTGTCTTCTCCACTCGCTCCATGTACAGATTGGAAAAGACAGCCTTGACGTCATTCACGGCATCTCTCCCTGTCACTGTATATATATATATATATATATATATATATATATATATATATATATATATATATATATAATGTGGCAGAGTCCGTGCATACTTGCAAATGGCTGGTTTTTCATTTTGCTCTTATTCTGAGTAAGTCATCTGCAAAAAACTGTCACTACCCCAACACATTGGTTTGCCCACACAATTAAGAATTTATCTGGGATCTGAGTAGATCAGGCCCTTAGACATGGCAAGCATAATCAGTTAACTTTTTCTGAGTAATCATGCAAACAACTGGACAGACAAAATGACTAATGTGAGATCATAGGGCATCTAGGCCAACTTGAATTAAAGAACAGCGTCATTGTTGTTTCTATTTTAAGATGACAGAAACAAGAGCGTTTTATTAGGATGTGCATGACTGCGCCTAATGGAGACACTTGCATACACTATGTGAAAGATAAGGCCTCAGCAGTTATCGCAGACCCGGACCTTTTTAAAGCAGAGAACAGAATGAAATGCCTACAGAGTATGTAATGTCTGAGCTCGAATGCTGCTCTTTTCCTCTCTGTCTGCCGGGAGGTGCTCCTTGCCACACTGTGACTAATAGCCAAAGCACTAAACATTCCTCTTGGCTTTTGATTGGCTAAGTCCAGAGAGCCAGCATAGTTGTTTCAGGCCTGCTCGACTCATAACCTATCAGCTGAATAATTTCCACTAACCTGCTTCTCCACAGGCCTTCAGTGCTATACACGGCCCCTGTGTTGGCACTAATCGAAAATCAGGTCTATGACAGCGTCACTGAAGCAGGCCCGGGTAACCTAAGACCTGGGTGGATGTATTTGAGGCAAATCCGTTTGCGCATGAATATGCATGCCTGTTTTGAAAGTGCACCTTTTTCACAGATGTACGGGGTGTGTTCTTGATTTATACCCGTGTACATGGGGCTTCTCTCCTGGGGTTTACCTGTGAAATACAGTGGCTTGCAAAAGTATTCAGCCCTTTGGTATTTCACACATTTTAATTTGTTTTATGGCATTTCAAATACAAAAAGTAAATCAGGCTTGTCAATATAAAATTTCTAAAATTATCTTTCTTAGGAAGCTTCTGTGATTTGAAGCGAAACGTCCTCACGTCAAGCAACCCAGTCCAGTCGAAGATTCAAGCTTCCTCTACTATCTTTCTTAGACTCAAACTGAAGTAATTCTCTACAATGTGATATAAATTAATTACAAATATAAAAGCCAAGACGATGGGTTGCATAAGTAATCATCCCCCTTGGTATAATACCTCTAAATAATCAGTTTAATTACCAGTTTTCTTCAGACAAGTCAGGGGATGGATACATGAACATTTCCAAGTCACTGAATATGTCTTGAACTTTATTTACATCAGTTATGAAGAAAATACAAACAGTATGGCACTCTCTGGTAAATCTGTGTGGAGCAGACAGTTCTCAAAACTGAGTAACTGTGCAAGAAGGAGAAGAATGAGGAAAGCCACCAAGACATCCAGACAACGCAGAAGAGGTTATAAGCGTCTGTGGCTGTGATTGGAGAAATTATGCATAGTGCATGTTTTGCATTTTGTATCCCCAGTTATACAGCTTCATGATGAAGTGGGACAGATAGTCCATGAGCCAGTCATGAATTTTGACCTAATCTGTACCAAAAAAAACGAAACTTAGAATCCAGCCTCAGTGTATCATGGCCTACACAAAATGTATGATAGCCATCCCATGGTGGTAGATGTAGCCAGGTAGGGGTCAATGAAGAATTACACAGGGATCAAACTTTAAAAATGCTCCAATCATTTTGAAAACTATACCACAATATTTGTCTGATCATAACGATTCAAAAAAGGTTTAGTTTGGGCTATCTATGATGGAATGTTCTGGAGTTATGGGGTTAAAAACAGCAAAAATCAGTTTGTACAGGGGTCAAAAGTTAAAGTTCCTCCAATTTCAGCCAAAAAAAAATGATGCAAATTATTGGTTGAAATAAAAGGATCAATAAATGGAATAGTTTTGACTGTGCTGAATGCTTTGTCTCCAAAGTAAAGGTCAAACAAGGTCAACATCCATGAATTCTATAACCTGCGACATATGTTACCCTGTAACATAACTAAACATGACAGATGGTGCAAACTATTCCTTTTTAGAACCCCATTAACCCAAACAATAATTTGCATATTTTTGTTGTGATATCGCAAACAAACGTGTAAAACAAATGAACAGTAAGCACCTATGAATAATTGTCAATTCTTTTTAATCCATTTTATTTATACAGTGCCAAATCATAATGTAAATCACTGGCACACAGTTCAAGTCTGTACCTTACAAATCACATGAGAAAGCCTACTAGCCACAGTGGTCAGATTTTTTTTTTTTTTTTTTTGATAGGAAGAAACCTCGAGCAGACCAGTCTTGGTAGGATGGCCGTCTGCTTACGCCTTGAAATAAAAATTGTCAGCTCTTTGTGTCCTGTATTCCTGGCACTCATCAGCCTTCCAACCTTTTTTTGTCAGATTCAACGTGGAGCTGGCATTGGCACAATTTAAATCTCCACAGTGTCAGGTTTCCCTTTCTGGATGCACACAAATTCCACAAGACAGTTGTTTTGTACCATCAGTCTGAAAGCCATACAGAAAGACATTCCACACCAGCTGAACCACTCCATGCATCAACACATGATCCAGTTGTTTCTGCCTACATGCTATCTTAAATGTCCTTTTAAGCATATATCACTCAAGGATGGACGAAGTATGTGTGGATGGCATGACTGCTTGGTTGAGTATAAATCTGCTTTTGTTAGCTGCCAAGACAGTTGACTATTCTAAGTTGATTAAAATAAAAACAAATCAGAGATTTTTCATTGATGCTGTGGCAAAGCTTGTAGTCATCAGTCTGTAAGATGTTAAAAATTGTCAAAATTGCCAAGGACAGAGTGATCCTGGACCCAGATACAGCAGATTAATTTCTCTGAAAAACTGACCGGGTACCCTTGCAGAGATTGTTTCACCAAGCACAGAGATTTAACCAGAAAGCAAAACAGGCCACCTTCCACCAGCAGCCAGTGTTCCTTCTGAATAAATATCTTTTCATTAAGTGGTATTGCTTTATGTAGTTCAGTGTTAATGCATGTTTCAACTGTACTTCTGTTGTCAATTGAGTTTTATTGCATACATTTAACTTGATTGATTTAAATTGTTTTGTCAGTTTAATTTAACCTTTATAACCAGGTAGTCCCAGTTAGATCGAGACCTCTTTTGCAAGGGAGACCTGGACAATTATAAAGTTTCCAATTCAGCTAACCTGCATGTCTCTAACAGTCAAGATTAGTTGTAGGCAAGTCAACTGATAATTTTCATTAGTTGTCTCAACCCCACTCAGCGTGATGCTATCATAGACTATAAGCATGCATTACTGGCTACAAAGTGGACCTATTACTCTGATTTGATCAACAAAAAACAAGGGTAACTCAAAGTCTTGTTCGACCACGGTGGCAACACTTATTCATGGACAACCACCTGTAGTTCGCTCTCCTTTTACAGCACAAGATTTCCTGGATTACTTTGAGAAGAAAATAATCAATCAATCAATTTTATTTATATAGCGCCAAATCACAACAAACAGTTGCCCCAAGGCGCATTGAGGTTGGCGCCATTACTCTTATCTCTCTACGCATGTTGACGAACTTGTAACGTCAACAAAAAGCACAACCTGTTCATTTGATCCTATACCAACCAAACTGTTTAAGGACCTGTGGCCCACTCTTGGGCTGACTGTGCAGGAAATTATTAATCTTAACCTCTGTTCCTAAATGTTTCAAATCAGCAGTGATTAAACCATTACTTAAGAAACCTAATCTTGACCCTAGTGTATTGAAAAACTATAGGCCAATATCAAATCTGTCATTTTGCTCTAAAATTCTGGAAAAACTGGTGTCACAACAGCTCGTGGACTATCTTACTGAGAATAATCTCGTTGAGCTACTTCGGTCTGCTTTTAGAAAATATTCCACAGAGACAGCTCCACTAAAGTGGTGAATGATCTTCTGCTTGCAATGGATTTGGACACCATTACGGTGCTGTTAGATCTCACTTCTGCATTTGATACAGTGGATCATCATATTCTACTTCATAGGCTGAAAAATCCTTTGGGATTACTGAGAGCACCCTTGCATGGTTGCTGTCATACTTGATCAGTTGTTCTGTGTTTTGTACAGTAACAGTACCTCTAACCTTAGTGACTTGAAATTTGGGGTTCCACAGGGGTCTGTCTTAGGCCCCCTGCTTTTCTCCCTTTATATAGCACCCCTTGGACACATATTGCAGCGTTTTGGAATTACCTTTCACTGCTATGCAGATGATACTCAGTTATACATGCCGATAACTGCTGGTAATCTCATTCACATAAATTCTTAGAAGACTGCCTTGCAGCAGTGACAAGTTAGATGTCTAGAAACTTCCTAAATTTAAGCTCTAAGACTAAAATGATGGTTCTTGGTCCAGTGAGACATCGGCATCAATTTGACCAGTTAACGCTTAGCCTAGGCTTGTGTGTCATACATCACATTGACAAAGTGAGGAACCTTGGGGTAATTTTGATCCCTCATTGTCCTTTGACCTCCACTTTAGAAGTATTACAAGGACTGCTTTCTTCCACCTGCAGAATATAGCGAAGATTTGTCCCATCCTGCCTATGGCTGATGCTGAAACCGTGATCCATGTGTTTATCTCTTCTAGATTGGACTACTGCAATGTTCTATTTTCTGGTTTACTGCAGTCCAGCATTAGGGCTGTCCAATTGGTTCAAAATGCTGCAGGCAGACTTTTGATATGAAGCAGAAAATTCAACCACATTACACCCATTTTGGCATCCCTTCATTGGCTTCCTGTCCCGGTGAGATCAGATTTTAAGGTTCTGCTACTCGTCTATAAAATTGTTCATGGACTGGCAACTCCCTACCTAGCAGACCTAATTAAACCTTAGGTACCAGACTGGGCTTTGCGTTCTCAGGGTGCAGGACTACTTTGTGTCCCTCGGTTGAATAAGAAGTCTGTGGGTCATAGAGCTTATCTTATCATGCCCCTGTTCTGTGGAATGATCTCCCTGCGTCAATAAAAGTCAGATTCTGTGGAGACTTTCAAGTCCAGACTGAAGATGCATTTATTTTCTCTTTCGTATAGCTAGGATACTGGCATAATATAGTTTTACACTTTTTACTATTTTAATTAATTTTATTAGGAAATGGAGCGTGCCGCAGCTTCAACTTTACCTAAATTCTGGGTCTTTTAGTGAAGCTTAGGGCTAGTGGCCGGCGATCACCTTAATATCCTGTTTTCTTGTTGTTTTTCTTTGCTGTTCTGGCAAATTATACTGTATTTCTTGTGTTTCTGGTGCCTGCTTCTGTTTTTTCTGTGTTTAAGGTGCAGCGCCATCCAGAGATGGGTGTGGTATTTGTGTTGAAAACCCTCCTGTCCTGTGCACCAACACCATTTCTTGTATATTTGTTTTGTGAATTGTTCTGTAAATAGTGTCTGTAGCATGGCCCAAGCAGAGGGTCACCCCTTTGAGTCTGGTCTGCTTGAGGTTTCTTCCTCAGAGGGGGTTTTTCCTTACCACTGATGCTCTGCAGGTTAGTAAGGTTAGACCTTACTTTTGTGAAGTGCCTTAAGGCAACTCTGTGATTTGGCGCTATATAAATGAAAATAAATTGAAATTGAACACTTGGACCCTTCTTAGTGAAGCTCTTTTTAACCTAGTGTGCACCACTGGAAGTCCTCTTGCTTGCTTTAAACCAGCTTGTGATACCTCTTTTTAAGAAACCCAGTTTAGACTACACATTACTACCAAAGTACATACCACTTTCCCATTTATATATTTTCAATATGAATAAAGGTGGGTACAAAGCAGCTTTTGGCCTCTTAGCAAATTATCTTTTTGAGCCTTTGGTGTAAGCATTTAGGAATGAATTCCACAGAGACTGCCGTCACTAAAGATCTTCTGTTACTGGATTCAAGTATCGATGCAATTATTGTATTTTGTTGGAGAGAAATTAAAATTATTCATTTCCAGACAACTACTTTCATGGTCAAGATTCTACTTTTTGGGTTGATTTAGAGCGCACTCATTGTGAAAGCACTACATCTTAATTCTTTGAGACAAAACAGATAAAACATGATGCTTGACAGAAACATATTTTATGAACAAGCCCAACCAGTGGGGGACTATGAGTTTGTCAGCATGAAAAAGTAGCAAATATTAGTATTACTTTATTCACACTTGTTTCCTCCTGACTATTGCAATGTTTTGTTTTCTGGTTTGCCACATAAGATTGTGGGATGTTATTAGATGGTTCAAAATATGCCCCTGCAAGAATTTTGACTAAAGCCCCTTTCACACCGGGGCCAACGTAGAGTTGCGTATTGTAGTGTACAGACTATGTCGAGTTTTTACTCCCCTACACAGCAGTATGCTGAGGGCTACGCGAGGTGGATCCAAAAAATTAAACCTGCTTAATTTTTTTCAGCATAGGGTACTGGATGCAGAAAGAATGCAGTTTTTAAGCAAGTGTACACAACACTTCGCAACTGTAGGTAAATCTACACAACACTGCGCTACTGTATACCAAGCCTACGCAATTCTACACAACCCTACAACAGGTTAGGTTTATTATCAGGACATACCTGGATTGATACATTTTTATTCATCCCGCTGGAGTTTGCTGGCCGTGAAGCTTCAAAACCATGGAAGAAGAGGCGAGCCAAACTTCCAGGTTCAGAGGATATGTCCACGTCCAATCCTCATGGACAGATCACCAGTGAAGCGACATTTTTTCTGACCACTGTCGCCTGTGTGCTTACTGTTGGGGTTGGTAATGTATACTTACTTGTGTGACACGCCTTGAGGCAACTTTGTTGTGATTTGGCGCAATATAAATTGAAATTAAAACATGTCCAAGCCCACCATCCACTCATCACAGTGGATCGCGTGCGCCATTGCCGCTGTAGCTCTGCAGCTTTCTTTCACCTCCAAGTTCTTTCAAGATTGTGGCAATTTAGTCATATTATGTACATCATGATGTTTAAAAATTATCAAATGAGCAGGGGTCTGTCATTTTATCTTTGTTGTTTACAGCTTAATAAAACAACAATGTATGGAAACCTGAAATATATATGTTATACATTTAATCATCTACAACTCACCTTCTTAGCACTGAGAATGTTAAAAAAAAATTCAACCAGTATTATATCAACATTTATTCAAAGTATCTTCAGAAGTAAGGTACACTCCACCACTAGTTGGTGCTGTTCATCTGCAATTCAAAGATGAGAATTACCACATATGGCCTGGATTTAAAGCTTTCTCTTGATCATTAGGTGCCTAAAAGAAAGTGAAGCTTTCTTCTACACACTGGCATCTGGGCAACATCTCATATTACCAACTGTACCCATAAACAAATTTTGAATTGTTCAAGGGATTTTTAATTTGTTTGCTGACCGTTTTGCTGATGCAGAAGTGTGAGTGTTCAGCTGGTTATGATGACAGCAGGAGGGAAATGAACGGGAACATCCACTGTTACTCACTGTCACATTACGGGTGGAAAATAACATTAACTGTCGCATCCGTTTCAAAGTGGTGAGGCATGTGCACAAGGAATACTGCCTGTGTTACTGGCATGGTGAAGGTTAAAGAAGCTTCTCCGAAGGGAAGCGAAGCAGAGACTTATGGGTTCAACCTGTATGAGCAGACATGTAAATGTGGGCAGAGAAGGTGATAAGACGGCACATAGGTCATTGCCCATATCATCTCTGAGGAATGTTCTGCAAGGGTCCTTCATCCCTGAAGCCCTTCTAATGTGTAGTTAGAAGAAGCTTTGTCATTGTACAAGAAATACAATGAAATTCCTTCTGGGAGCATGTTTTTTAGCAGCTACAACATCACAGGCATAGAGGAAAAAAAAATGAAAGGCAACATAAATAATAAGTGAAGAACATGTTATATACAGTGGGGAAAATAAGTATTTGATCCCTTGTCCATTTTGCAAGTTTTCCCACCTACAAAAAATGCAGAGGTCTGTAATTTTTATCATAGGTACACGTTCAACTGTGAGAGACAGAATCGAAAAAGAAAATCCAGAAAATCACATTGTATGATTTTGAAGAAATAACTTTGCATTTTATTGCATGAAATAAGTATTGGTAACCTACCAATCACAACAATTCTGGCTCTCACAGACCTGTTAGTTTTTCTTTAGAAGCCCTCCTGTTCTCCACTCTTTACCTGTATTAATTGCACCCTGTTTGAACTTGTTAGCTGTATAAAAGACACCTGTCTACACACTCAACCACATTTCAACTTATCCACCATAGCCAGACCAAAGAGCTGTCTAACGACACCAGTGACAAACTGTAGACCTGCACAAGGCTGGGATGGACTACAGGACAACAGGCAAGCAGGTTGGTAGAAGACAACAACTGGTTATGATTATTTATTAGAAAGTGGAAGAAACTCAAGATGACTGTCAATCTCCCTCGGTCTTGGATTCTGACAGAGAGCTGGGACCACAGTCACAAAGATTACATTAGACATTAGTAACACATGACGCCGTCATGGTTTAAAATCCTGCAGGGCAGCAGGTCCCAGTGCTACATTATTTTCTCCTACTGTACTAAATAGTCTGTATTACTTGTGCAAAACAAACAAAAAAAAAAAAAAAACAGCTGTGCGCAATAGTCCATTTATTGGACTGGGAGGTAGTAGTAGGTGTGTGCTTGGGGGACAGGGTCATGGTTCCTGCAACAGTCTCTTCACAGCCATGGGACAGAAGCTGTGTTTGAGTCTGTTGGTGCAGGCTCACATGACCTGAGTCTGACAGAGGAAGGCTGGAGAAAAAACAGTGTCTTGGGTGGGTGAGGTCATCCAGGCTCTTTGTCGCCCGTCACAGGAGACGGCTACAGTTAAGTGTTTTGCATGGCAGCACCCTAATATTAGTTGTATGAATGAGATGTATCAACATTTTACAGTGGTAAATTGCTTTATAAATGAAGTCCAAGTACATATATTTATTTTATTAAAATTCGTATTGATATTTAAAGTTGTCTGTGACATTATGAGCATAGACAGATGATAAAGGAAAACCCTTATGAATGCCTCAATCCATAGGGCATGAGGGGGGTTATTGAACGGTTTGAGCATGAAAAAGCTGGCGTATACATACGCTGTGGTCTTCATAGTTACAAGATCTAAAACAAATTGAAACCCAATGGAGACTTCACACAGAATTCCCATACCTACAACACTGAGCTGTGGAAAATGGGGGGGGGGGGGGGGGATAGAACTGGTAACAATGCAAACTCAGTGTTCTACACCACATATTAATACAGGACAATTTGCTAAAAATACAGTGTATCTGTGTATTAACAGCACTTCACTTTTTCCACATTTTATGTTACAGCCTTATTCCAAAATGGAGTAAATTCATTTTTCCCCTCAGAATTCTACTCACAACACTCCATAATGACAACCTATCTCGGCTTTCAATGCTTACCAGCCCAGTGAGTATAAGAGAAATTGTGGAGAGCTGGGCATGATCACAGCGGCCACCGCATTGTAATCCAGAATGGCCACAGGACCAAAATGACGTGACCGATACATCACATGAAAACCCTCTGTAAGACAATAAAAAGGTGCTTTTGTAAGAGATGCAAACTGACGTAATCCAGAAATTACAGTTGGCGCACGCAATGCATGCTGGGATAGTGTCTTCTCTCTGACGTCTCGGCAGCGTCCCAAATGTGCTGACAGTTTGCGGAGGGCTAAATTTTAGCTGTAAATTTGTCATTTTTAAACTAAGATTTCTCCGTTGAATGACAGATCGGGCTTGCAGATTTACTTTACTACATTCAGAAGGATCTTATGTGTAAATATGTCATTTTTGGTCCAAAGATCTGACTGCATTTATTTCAATGCAGGTCTACTTTAAGATAATTTTTAGATCGCTAATGTATTTTTGCAGGTGAAGTGAATAAAGCATTAACAGTTAAAAACCTTTTAAGTCTGATATCAAAGATTTTAGCGCTTACCTGTTAAAGGTTTTGTAGCAAAAAAACACTCTGTCCTCTGTAAACAAAGGAGAGCTGGTTTCAGAAGAATGTGTTCTATCCTCTGCAGTCAGCAAAGACATGGTCACAACATAATTCCTCCTGACACCATACCAACTCACCTGCAATATCACCCAAGTCATCCAGAGGCATACAGTTTTAACTTATGGTTAAAATTTTAACTAAACTAATTTGGACATGCTATTTAAATTAACATCACTTCTGAAGTTTTATAAAGCGAAAATATAAGCTATATGTTTTAGTTTTAAAGTACTGCACTAATTTTTAAGTTTTTAGTGTGGACATGCTGTGCCCAGTGCATTATGCGTAATCCTGGTACAGTCACGACAAGAGAAATGCATTTGAAATGCTCTGATCAGGCTCCACATGGACAACAGCATTAAACTCTTTGTATATTGTGCCTAAAACTCTCATGAAATTTCTGGGTTCTCTGAAAATTCTCTGGGTTTATAGACATTGTTACTTGTTGTTTGTTTTTAAATGTCAGAAGAAGCTCAGGCTGCTTCTCTAATATTTTCCTGTTTGCTCTACGGCCTCTACTGTCATCTACTGGACAGTAGTGTTCATGGCAGTATTTGCCTAAGTATTGAGATATTCCATAAATTAGAATTCTTTGCATGCCTGATAGTTGTTGCAGCCTCTTGCTGCAGCTAAAGAAAAAATATACCTTTTGGTTGTATAATGTTCATTTACAATTGTCATCGTGGATTCTATTGTTTAAACCACAGAACTCCCTGCCGCTTAAAAAACAAACAAACAAAAAGCTGGGCACCAGTAGATGGCAGTGTTCTATGCAGTTTGACCCCGGTTACATCAGACAGTTGTCAAAATTACAACTGATTGAGTTACTGAGTTATTGCTTTTTTTATATATAATTAAAATGTCACATTTAAATATCAAACACACATCACATCACATTAATGTGTTTTTTACATAGAATGAATGAGTCAACCAATCAGTGTTAGTGGAGGCTCATTTACCCATAATCCCTTTGTCTGTTACAAAATTTCAGAATTAGTACGTTATTTAAAATTAAAAGATGTTATATTTTAACTTTGCACAAATGACAGAATTGACATTAATGGAGTTATTCTATCCATATTGATTTTATTTATAAATCAAACCGTAAGTCAGCACTGCTTTACTTTCCAAGACCACTGCCTCACAGCGACACTGCTGTTGAGTAGAGAGTTGTGTTTCATTGCTCCTTTCAACTGCTTTGCTGCTGCAAGCTATGTAGTAAACAGGAGTTTCTAGCAGGGAGCATAAAGACAGAAGTGCTGACTCATTGTTTGGGTCTGTGGTCGCCTTTGATGTTAACAGAAGCGATCGTGGTGTTAAAAGTCAAAATAAGCTTGTCAGTAGTTGCAAGTGTACTGGAGACAATACTGGAAGTTATCGGTTAGCTGTAGCGTCTCATAAATTTTTGGGTGGTTTAGTGTTTAGCTTTATAAAAGATAACTTTTCAGTTGCTGATTATATCAAAGCTAACGTTTTGGTTAGCTGTGCCCACCCAGAGAGTCATATTAAGGAGCTCTACAATAGCAATAAATGAATAAATAAAAAATAAATAAATACAACCATGGTCTTTCGCTAGTCTGGACCATGATCAGATGTTTCATTGTGAAACTGGAGTAACACAGTGTCAAGGGATGACTCTGGCTTAGTACACTCTGCTTCTGCAAACATGAGGAAAATGACAATTTTCCTCCACAATTACTAGCCCTAAATTGTGCTCCTAACAACTTCTTAGAATTTGCTGCAGGCCTGAAATGCAGCAGTTGATGTATTTTAACAAATAAAATGCAATTGTTTACACAAAACATGAAATATCCTTGATTTCTTCTGTCTGCATTTTCTATATTGTCCCAACTTTTTCTCATTTTGAGTTGCATGTGAGAATTATGTGAGACAAAGAAAACTAGTCGGAGACTACAATATTACAAATACCACAAGTACTGTAAAATTTAAGGGTTAGAAAATGTGATTTCAGTTGTTGTGCTATTGATATCCATGTTTTTTGTTTTGTTTTTTGGTAGTAAATTGCAGAAAAGGGGATGTTTGCTATTAAGATAGAGGAGATTAGGAACAGTTAAATATCTTAATTCATAGTGATATTGTACAGAATGTTAGAAAAGTCTCTGGGGCAGGTCCCGGTCATAATGATGAAGGGGTATGTTGAGCTTTAGTCCTGCCTTTAGAAGAAGACAGAGGCAGAGCCTACCCATGGTGTCAAACAGGGTCCAACTGTTGGAAGTGGGGTGGAGGAAGCAGCATTTCAGGTCAGTGACTGCAAAGGTGATTTTTAGAACTGACAGTTTTACATAAGTAAGTTTCCCTTTAGTCGCGAGTTGATTTTAAAGCAGGGGTGGGCAGCGAGGGCCGAGACACTGCAGGTTTTCCTTGCAACCAATCACCTCAGCAGGTGGATTGCTGATGAGCTTCTCCCCTGAACATAAACACCTGATCGTCAATGAAATCACCTGCTGAGACAAGTGATCATTAATGAAATCACCTGCTGAGGTGATTGGTTGTAAGGAAAATCTGCAGTGTCTCGGCCCTTCATGGCACATGATTGCCCACCCCTGATTTAAAGGGAGACCAACAGTTCTTTGCTTTGCCATTTTGAATCATGAACTCGTGTTCATTATTTATCCAAGGTAATAACAATGGGAGCAGTGTTTTTTTTTTATATATACATTTACATGAGACAGAAGCCTACTCACCACCTGTTATGTAACATTTGGGGAATTAAGATCCCTGTGCAAGGACAGTTGAGTGTTTCAGTAACAGTGTGACAACTGACTTTTCACCTTCCCATCCAGCTTTATCTTCACGGTTCAGAAACAGAATCTGTGAAAGATAACCTTTGTAGAAATGCAATTAAGGTATTCTTAATTGTTTTTCTGCATCTTCCTCTGTAAACTATTTGCACATAAAACACTCCAGAACTCCCCCAGACAGCCGCAAATTCACTCTGCTTATGGATTGCAGGGTACAGGTTCCACCACAAGGTGACAGTGTTGAATTGTTGATAGATTCATGGTGTTTCATGTCTGTCATAGTTTAATAATTTCACACAATTCTGTCAATATGACCCAGATATTCATCAGGAATACTTCCACAGCTGGGACGTCTATATCCAAACACAGCAACATACAGGAGCAAATCACAGCAGTGGTTCTCTTGCAACAGGTTGAAAAGCACAACTCTGTTAAATAGATGCTTAGCTGACATTAAACAGCATCTCAACATCTTGGCATGGCAAAAGTGTTATTTAGTTTGTTAGGTCGCATCTTCACAATCTTCAGTCAGGTCCACAAGTATTTGGACAGAATCTTTTTTTTTTGCCACCACAATGGGGAGGTGATGGTCTGGTTAGCCCCATTCTGGCCAGAAAATCACAAAAGGCCCTTGGGCAACATCCTTAATTCCCAGGTTGTTCCTGGCATGTAGTGAACCCTTGCAATACTATGTTAACGGTCTAAAAATTATCAGACCAAACTTTACCAGAAGATAATTGATCCGATGATGGTTTTCAAAGTTATCTGAAAAGCTAATCTGATAATGAAAACATTAGCTTTGATGGTTAGTGGATTAGCGGAACTGTGCCCACCACTGATTTTGAGCTGGACTTTTTTGGATTTCATATCCTGCTTGGTGGATTAGTGGTTAGCACTGTTGGCTCACAACAAGAAGGTCATGGGATCGATTCCCACATGTGCTTGCATGGTTTCCCTCCGGATGCTCGGGCTTCCTCCCACAGCCAAAGACATACAGGTTAGGTGGTATTGGAAGCTATAAATTGTCTGCAGATACAGGTGTGAATGTGTTCATCTATATGTGGCCTTAATTGGAGTAAATGGTTGAAGAGTGAGAACCATTAACATCAGTGTTTATAATTACTCTGGATGTTAATAATTTAGCCCTGGGGCTCCCTCACACTGGGTGTGAATTATAACTGAATTGTTTGCAAATTTCCAATGGTGCTTTGACTTCGTATGAAAGTCTAACCAGGGACAGCTGCCATGTAATAATGTGCACCTTGAAAATTAACTTACAACCCCTGGCAAAAATTATGGAATCACCGGCCTCGGAGGATGTTCATTCAGTTGTTTAATTTTGTAGAAAAAAAGCAGATCACAGACATGACACAAAACTAAAGTCATTTCAAATGGCAACTTTCTGGCTTTAAGAAACACTAAGAAATCAGGAAAAAAAATTGTGGCAGTCAGTAACGGTTACTTTTTTAGACCAAGCAGAGGGAAAAAAAAATATGGAATCACTCAATTCTGAGGAAAAAATTATGGAATCATGAAAAATAAAAGAACGCTCCAACACATCACTAGTATTTTGTTGCACCACCTCTGGCTTTTATAACAGCTTGCAGGCTCTGAGGCATGGACTTAATGAGTGACAAACAGTACTCTTCATCAATCTGGCTCCAACTTTCTCTGATTGCTGTTGCCAGATCAGCTTTGCAGGTTGGAGCCTTGTCATGGACCATTTTCTTCAACTTCCACCAAAGATTTTCAATTGGATTAAGATCCGGACTATTTGCAGGCCATGCCATTGACCCTATGTGTCTTTTCAAGGAATGTTTTACAGTTTTTGCTCTATGGCAAGATGTTTTCATCTTGAAAAATGATTGCATCATCCCCAAACATCCTTTCAATTGATGTGATAAGAAAAGTGTCCAAAATATCAACGTAAACTTGTGCATTTATTGATGATGTAATGACAGCCATCTCCCCAGTGCCTTTACCTGACATGCAGCTCCATATCATCAATGACTGTGGTAGACTCTTTGATGTCTTCCTTGGTCTACCAGTATGTTTGCCTTTAACAACCTTCCCATGTTGTTTGTATTTGGTCCAGAGTTTAGACACAGCTGACTGTGAACAACCAACATCTTTTGCAACATTGCGTGATGATTTACCCTCTTTTAAGAGTTTGATAATCCTCTCCTTTGTTTCAATTGACATCTCTCGTGTTGGAGCCATGATTCATGTCAGTCCACTTGATGCAACAGCTCTCCAAGGTGTGATCACTCCTTTTTAGATGCAGAATAACGAGCAGATCTGATTTGATGCAGGTGTTAGTTTTGGGGATGAAAATTTACAGGGTGATTCCATAATTTATTCCTCAGAATTGAGTGATTCCATTTTTTTTTTTCCCTCTGCTTGGACTAAAAAGTAACCGTTACTGACTGCCACAATTTTGTTTTTCTTGATTTCTTATAGTGTTTCTTAAAGCCAGAAAGTTGCCATTTGAAATGACTTTAGTTTTGTGTCATGTCTGTGACAGTAGCGGCTGGCCCATAGGGGGCGCTCGGGCGCTGCCCTCCTAGATGTGGAGAGGAAAAGTCTTAATATATATTTAAAAAGTATTATCAGTGTCAGTTTTACTTAATAGTATGTGCCTACATGTAATATGAATGATTAAAACAACACTTCCTCCAACTGACTCTCATTCAACAGTGCATTTCCACCGACAGAAGCAGAGAACGTATCATTCCTCATCTTGGGCGGTCATTCAAGTGCCCTTGAAGTGCAGCGAAATAACCAATTGTATGTAGTTGCCAGGGAAAATTAATAAATATTTGGCAAATCAACATTGCCAAAATTAATGGCTTTGGGGCGCCAGAATTTTAGCCCTTGCTACAAAAATGCGGGAACGTTAGATTGCTACAGTCAGTGATATACGTGACGCTGCAGCTGCTGCTGTCAGTCAGTCAGGAAGAGATGATGGTGATGACAACGTTTGGGTTATATTTATTTATTTTTATTTTGTCTCCGTGTGTTTTGCTGGAGTAAGTTGAAGAACTCTTCGGAGGTTTAAAACGGGACAAAACTAATCAAATCAATGACACCAAAGTTTGGCAGGGATCCTTTTGGAGGCGCATGGAGGTGCGCACATCAGATCTTTCTCGTGGTTTAATGACAATTGCACATCCCGGTTGGAGGAGAGACGTTTGTCTGACTCGTTATAAACCGTGTCAGGCTTCATTCACACTGTCAGCGCGCATACGTCACGGAGGCTGCTGATCTGCGCGGATGAAAAGGAGCGCATCCACCTCTTTAGGTGAGCTGACGAGCTGCTCGGATTTATTCCTGAATGTTGCTCCTGGTGTGGAAACGAGGATGAAAACTTAAGATAAAACGAATGAGTGATGTTTTTTTGTTTGTTTTAGGGGGTCAAAGCTGTGATCTTTATTGGGACAGCAGACCAGTTATAATGGTGATAGGGGAGGCCAGTGTTATGTGTCGGACGCAGCCCGGAGAACCGACCAGCGTTTGAAGGACCCAGTATGAAATAAGCAGAGCACGGTACAAAGGATAACTGAATTTAATAAACATAACAGTGACGTGAAGAAAGTACAAGCAAATAAGTGCACGGTCTGTGAGGTGGATTACGGTGCACTCCCAGCTGCACAAACGGTCCAGAGCCAGAAACAGTTCGGACCCAAGGACCCCGCCGACACCCCCCCAGGTGGCCGCGACAAACCGAGTCTGTGAAAGAAGAAACCATCATGTGAGTCCACACTCCACACACAGAGAGACCACTCAAAGGTGTACATAAACAGCAAACACTTCCTGGCTTAATCACTTAATCAGCTTCCCACCCTGCAGGCATGGAACACCCAGGTCACATTATCACTGCAGTGGAAGCTGAACAAACAACTAACATAACAGCTCATATAATAAGGTGTGAGGGACACCACATTTACTGACTGTACAAATGTTAGTCACAAAACCTAACGTACCTCAGGAAGTGTGCTGATGAGCGTGAGACCTCACCCCCTCCTCTTTCACAGACCATGGCATCAAACCTGGACGTTCTCTGCATCCATAATGATGAGATGGCTCTCAAGACGACGATCTCACCCGTCTGGTCACAAGGTCGAGTCTCTGGCAAATACACACTGTGTACTCCAGACTTAAATGCCACCATGCTCCAATCCGTGTAGATGCACCACAGCTGTGAGTCCTGACGAGCTGCACATGATCAGCCTCAGGTGATCAGGGTGAGGTCCTGATAACTCAGCCACACAGCCACTCAGTCCTAAACGCGTGCCACCTGGAAGGAAAAACAAAAGACAGAAAACAGAAGACAAACAAAAGCCAGCCAGGCACGCCAGGGCTGTTTGTAACAGTGTTCAAAGCTGCAGCCATGCTGGTATTTTGATTTCACTTAACACGTTATGAGGATCAGTTCACAGAAGTGAAATATTTTTGGAGTATTCCACACTCTAAAACAAATTATTTGCTCAGTTTAAAAACAAAACAAAACAAAATCCTAAAATAGCAATTTGCATTTTTTAAAGAAATTCTAACTCAGCCACTGAGTTCACACAGACACTTAGACAAACCCAAGTTTAGCAACGCATTTAATTAAGTGGTTTTGTATACTTAATTTGCTTTGTCCTCTACACTGTTAATTATTTTAACCAATTTAATTTAAAGGTTTTGGTGTTATTAGTTAGTCAAGTTATTTAATTTAAGTTTTTGAAGCTTCTTTAGTTTGCCTCCATTCCACTCAGTAATGTTCATGCAAAATATTACCTTAATTTTCTCTCTCTCTCTCTCTCTCTCTCTCTCTCTGAAGGTGGTGTGAAAATTGTAGTATGTACATAATGTTCTTTTGTCAATTGAAGAATTTTTCCATATTTTGAAAAAGTGTAAATTTGGTGATATTTTCTATTTTGTTAAGGTCGGTGTTATTGTGAACCCCAGGATCTGTTTGTCTGAAGATAATGGCAGTGCAGTACAGTTTGGTGTACTATGTGTGTAATTGGTGTCAAATGGTGAAATGTTCTTTGCTCAAGAACTTGAGTGTTGTATTTGATACTGTTCCTTTCCAAAGTAGAAATGGGGCCTAATATAGCTGTAAATGGTTAACTTTATCTGTAAAACTGCTGATTTGAGGACATGAAATGATTATTGTGGAATTGTAGTAATTTTCTGACTGTTCACTTGAATGCCTGTACTGGACAAGGCAAGGGAATCTATTGGCACAGCAGCCCCACCAAGACTGTTTTTCACCAGCCGCCACTGGTCTGTGATCTGCTTTTTTTTCTACAAAATTAAACAACTGAATGAATATCCTCCGAGGCTGGTGATTCCATAATTTTTGCCAGGGGTTGTATATGTGCAAACTGTCAGAATTGTCAGCGTGCAACTGCAGGGTGCAAAATCTGAAATTAATCTTTACAATTGGTATCTAGAGGTGTCCTTCATGTGAAGAAGACATTTGTGTATCACAACACACGCAATGAGTAGGAAACTTCTTTTTGAAAATCTGCAGTTACTTCAAATTTGTCTTAATTCTGAGTATTGAAATGTGCCAAATCTTCATCAGTTCCCTAAAAAAAAATACATGCTGTCAGAACAGAGAAGTGTTTGTTTTATGCGCTGAAGAATTGTTTTGGGAGCCTGAAGTTTCAGACTGTCATTCCTCATTATGTCTGTGTCTGTTGCAGAAATCATGACAAGTTAGGAATTGTGGCAGTTTATTAAAACAACACACACATCGCATTTGAACATAACTTGTATGTTCACATTGCATTCTGCATTTTAAATACAAATGCAAATGAAAACACATCTGTTAATAGCACTTGTAATTAGAAATGGCAGCTCATTTTGCATAATTAGTTCATGTTGTTATGAACAATGAGCATAATTACAGTTGTGACAGTGAAACAGATTGAACATGGTGGATGGGCAAGTAATGATACAGTCAAAATAGGCAAAAGGTTTGGAAAAAGTAAGCTGTTTGTAGCCTTGGTTACATACTAAAAGCCTCCATGTATCTTCCTTGAGCTTTCACCATGTCTCATAATTATGTGAGAAATGGCCTCATCGATATATTTTTGTATATATGATTATTTTTCATGTATTTTATGTATGGCTTTTGCTTTGCGTGCAAGTTTTAACTTGCACTTGTACATGTAGCGATGAACTGTGTTAACTGACAATGGTTTACTGAAGTGTTCCTGAGCCCACGCGGTAAGATCATTTACACAATGATGTTGGTTTTTAATCCAGTGCCGCCTGAGGGATCAAAGGTCACAGGTACTCAATGTTGGTTTTCGACCTTGCCGCTTATGTGTAGAAAGTTCTCCAAATTCTCAGTATTATTATATTATGGACTGTAGTTGATGGAATCCCTAAATTCCTTGCAGTTGAACTTTGAGAAACATTGTTTTTAAACTGTTGGACTATGTTTTTCATGCAGTTGTTCACAAAGTGGTGATCCTCACCCCATCTTTGCTTGTGAATGGCTGGGGCTTTTGGGGATGCTCCTTTTTATACCCAGTCATGACACTTACAATTAGTGTCCTCAGTTTCCAAATGCTTGAGTGTTGTTAGAAGGAAAGGTGATGTAACACAGTGGTAAACACCACTGTCCCAGCTTTTTTGAAACGTGTTGCAGGCATCCATTTCAAAATGAGCAAATATTATCACAAAAACAAATTTTATCAGTTTTGAACATTAAATATCTTATCTTGTGGTGTATTGAATTGATATAGGTTGAAGAGGATTTGCAAAATCATTGTATGTCTGTTTTTATTTACATTTTCCACAATGTCCCAACTTCACTGGAATTGCGGTTGTACAATGCCTCACTCAGGGGAGGAGGAGTAACAGGAAGGCAGAGGACAGGAAGGAGCGGAACAGTAGTAGATCAGTATTTCTGGTATTTATATTGATAGTTGCAAAGTGTGTTTTGTTTTTTACTTCACTTTTGATACTCTGTCTGCTTCTTACCCTGTGCTGCTGCTATACAATGCTGCTGGAACCCTCAATTTCCCTGAGGGAAGCTTCCCAAGGGATCAGTAAAGTTCTATCTAATCTAATGAAAACCAGGACACAGTCTTCAATAGAAGACAGTTTTGAGGTGTTAACATTTTAGCTTAGTGGAAAAGTGTTGTAATACCACCACTGATAGCACACAAGCAATATGCCATATTTCTCACATGTCAGACTGGTAATGGACCACATACTCATGCACCATGTGTTTGCTTAATTTTTACAGATGGGTTTTAGTATTTGTCAAAGACGTCCGCTTGAATGCATCTTTGGCTGCTCAGTTACTATGATGCCAGACTACACTATGAACTAAAATGAAAAATATAATGCAGACTGCTTTGGAGTGAGCGGTGAGGGATTTCTATGCAGCGGGGGAAGTTAACCAAATCAAGCAGTGACACGCAGTCCCATTTGAGTGGCTGTGCATTCAGAGACACATTTTGCTGACCACTTTAAACCTCTTAAATTGTCATTGTTAAAGGAGCACAAATTATGACCACAATAGGCCTCAGGATAATATGCTTCTGAGACACAGTTCCTGTGAGAATCAACATGGTGGCTTCCCACTACATGGCAGATTAACAACTCTGGGTCCATTTAAAGATTTGGTTATAAGGGCCCTGTCCCACTGGCGTTTAGGAGGATTTGCGGATGGAATGCGCACAAAAGTGGCCCACATCTGCCAAACAAACCGCAATAACCGTGTAACATTCCTGGAGGAGTCGTGCCGCCATCCGAACATGTCCGTGATCATTCCGCAGAGGCACGCATGTCCGCAGCCAGGATTTTTGAGCGGCTCAAAAATCCTGCTGCGGATGAGATCCGCATCACTGCTTGAACACATACTGAAGACATACACACACCACGCGCTGCATATCCCCTGCCATCTGCTGATTTCCGCAACCGACGGTTGGCGCGGCTTGGCGGCGGACCGGGACAGCATGTAAAACAGATATGATGCGTGCCCAGCACGGCCACATCACGGTCCGCAAATGGTATGTCGCGCATAGCAGACAGAGTGGGGCACGGATGAAGCGAGTGCATCACGGCTACTGTGTCCCTCATGGGGGGTGCCTCCCGCTGTCGCCTTCGCTTCTGTTCCCTGTTATATCCCGCTTTTCTTCCTCATGTATTCGCTGATCCACCCCGGGACATTTGTCATTTTCCGCCCACCTTTGTTGCGGACGCTCAGCTTTTGTCTCCTCATTTCATGTGCAAATCCTCCTAAACGCCAGTGGGACAGGGCCCTAAGTATTAGTAGAGAAGCTTGAATCTTCCGACTGGACTGGGTTGCTTGACGTGAGGACGTTTCGCTTCAAATCACAGAAGCTTCCTCAGCTAAAATTCTTGCTCTGGTAGTCTGACTTGTGTCTTGACTCTTGTAGAGAAGATAACCAGAAGCCAACAAAAGCTGGAGTTTTTAACCTACCAGACTCCTCCTACCGAGAGGCCGACTGCTATAGGCTAGTGACTAAACAATAGCTCTAATTAGCACCTATTGTGCGCTAGTAGCACTCTCCTAATGAGGGGAGGAAGCCTCCCCTGATGGGCTCCTTGACGACTCTCCTGATGACGTGAATGACTCATTACCATGAACAAAAGACTGAAACTGCTTTGACCTGCGTACCCCATTGTAAACAGGGGACAAAGCGTGTCTGAGACCCGCTCCCCGGTTGAGGCTGGGTTTCAACTGTTTTACAAAGAATGCTTCCTTGACACCTCTCTCAAACCATTCTTCTCTCTGGCTAAGATTTTAACTTCCTTGTCCTCAAAACGTTGGGTTAGTGTCTTTCAGGTGGAGATGAAACTGCAGACTTGAGGTCCACTGGCGACCTCTCTGGGGTGCTGGTATAGCCTCTTGTTTAAAAGGTTGCTTTAGTCTCACCTATGTAGTGTTCATTATAGTTTTCCTGACATCTGATAGAATACACTACATTGCTCTGTTTGTAACTAGGGATCCTGTCCTTAGGGTGAACTAATTTCTGTCTCAGGTGTTAACCGGTTTTAAAGTAAACTGGGATTTTGTGCTGTCTGAAGATCCTCTGTAGTTTTGCCCCTACTCTTGCTAAATAAGGAGAGACACTCCTCTTCTTCTTGTCTCCGTCTCCTGTCTATCTGGTCTGTTTGTTTTCTGGACTTCTGCACTTTGTCCAGGGACCATCATGGGTACCCACATACTGTGAGGGCTTTCCGTACAAGTTGTTGTTCTTTAGGCCTTCCCTCTGCAGTTGTGGCACCTGTAGGTCTCTGTGTTGAAGAGTCCTGATCACCCCGAGCTTGTGTTCAAGGGGGTGGTTATGAGACAAAGAGCAGAATAGTGGTCAGTGTGAGTGGGTTTTCTGTAAAACCCCTGTCTGGAGCTGCCTGTTCTCTCCAATCGTGAAACCATCACAGTCCAAGAAGGCTAAAATGGTTGTTTCTGGCATCCTCACGTGTGAACTTGATAGTGGAATCCACCGAATTGATGTGTTCTGTAAAAGTCCCAGACCGATCCTGTTGCTTGATTTTAAACCCATGTGTCATCGACATAATCTGAACCAGTGACTGGGAGAGATGCCCGTGAACGACATCAAGGCTGTCTTCTCCCTCGCTCCATGTACAGATTGGAAAAGACAGCCTTGACCGTCATTCACGGCATCTCTCCCTGTCACTGTATATATATATTATATATATATATATATAATATATTATATATATATATATATATATATAGTATATATATATAATGTGGCAGAGTCCGTGCATACTTGCAAATGGCTGGTTTTTCATTTTGCTCTTATTCTGAGTAAGTCATCTGCAAAAAAACTGTCACTACCCCAACACATTGGTTTGCCCACACAATTAAGAATTTATCTGGGATCTGAGTAGATCAGCCCTTAGACATGGCAAGCATAATCAGTTAACTTTTTCTGAGTAATCATGCAAACAACTGGACAGACAAAATGACTAATGTGAGATCATAGGGCATCTAGGCCAACTTGAATTAAAGAACAGCGTCAGTGTTGTTCTATTTTAAGATGACAGAAACAAGAGCGTTTTATTAGGATGTGCATGACTGCGCCTAATGGAGACACTTGCATACACTATGTGAAAGATAAGGCCTCAGCAGTTATCGCAGACCCGGACCTTTTAAAGCAGAGAACAGAATGAAATGCCTACAGAGTATGTATGTCTGAGCTCGAATGCTGCTCTTTTCCTCTCTGTCTGCCGGGAGGTGCTCCTTGCCACACTGTGACTAATAGCCAAAGCACTAAACATTCCTCTTGGCTTTTGATTGGCTAAGTCCAGAGAGCCAGCATAGTTGTTTCAGGCCTGCTCGACTCATAACCTATCAGCTGAATAATTTCCACTAACCTGCTTCTCCACAGGCCTTCAGTGCTATACACGGCCCCTGTGTTGGCACTAATCGAAAATCAGGTCTATGACAGCGTCACTGAAGCAGGCCCGGGTAACCTAAGACCTGGGTGGATGTATTTGAGGCAAATCCGTTTGCGCATGAATATGCATGCCTGTTTTGAAAGTGCACCTTTTTCACAGATGTACGGGGGTGTTCTTGATTTATACCCGTGTTACATGGGGCTTCTCTCCTGGGGTTTACCTGTGAAATACAGTGGCTTGCAAAAGTATTCAGCCCTTTGGTATTTCACACATTTTAATTTGTTTATGGCATTTCAAATACAAAAAGTAAATCAGGCTTGTCAATATAAAAATTTCTAAAATTATCTTTCTTAGGAAGCTTCTGTGATTTGAAGCGAAACGTCCTCACGTCAAGCAACCCAGTCCAGTCGAAGATTCAAGCTTCTCTACTATCTTTCTTAGACTCAAACTGAAAGTAATTCTCTACAATGTGATATAAATTAATTACAAATATAAAAGCCAAGACGATGGGTTGCATAAGTAATCATCCCCCTTGGTATAATACCTCTAAATAATCAGTTTAATTACCAGTTTTCTTCAGACAAGTCAGGGGATGGATACATGAACATTTCCAAGTCACTGAATATGTCTTGAACTTTATTTACATCAGTTATGAAGAAATACAAACAGTATGGCACTCTCTGGTAAATCTGTGTGGAGCAGACAGTTCTCAAAAACTGAGTAACTGTGCAAGAAGGAGAAGAATGAGGAAAGCCACCAAGACATCCAGACAACGCAGAAGAGGTTATAAGCGTCTGTGGCTGTGATTGGAGAAATTATGCATAGTGCATGTTTTGCATTTTGTATCCCCAGTTATACAGCTTCATGATGAAGTGGGACAGATAGTCCATGAGCCAGTCATGAATTTTGACCTAATCTGTACCAAAAAAAACGAAACTTAGAATCCAGCCTCAGTGTATCATGGCCTACACAAAAATGTATGATAGCCATCCCATGGTGGTAGATGTAGCCAGGTAGGGGTCAATGAAGAATTACACAGGGATCAAACTTTAAAAATGCTCCAATCATTTTGAAAACTATACCACAATATTTGTCTGATCATAACGATTCAAAAAAGGTTTAGTTTGGGCTATCTATGATGGAATGTTCTGGAGTTATGGGGTAAAAACAGCAAAAATCAGTTTGTACAGGGGTCAAAAGTTAAAGTTCCTCCAATTTCAGCAAAAAAAAATGATGCAAATTATTGGTTGAAATAAAAGGATCAATAAATGGAATAGTTTTGACTGTGCTGAATGCTTTGTCTCCAAAGTAAAGGTCAACAAGGTCAACATCCATTGAATTCTATAACCTGCGACATATGTTACCCTGTAACATAACTAAACATGACAGATGGTGCAAACTATTCCTTTTTAGAACCCCATTAACCCAAACAATAATTTGCATATTTTTGTTGTGATATCGCAAACAAACGTGTAAAACAAATGAACAGTAAGCACCTAATAATTGTCAATTCTTTTAATCCATTTTATTTATACAGTGCCAAATCATAATGTAAATCACTGGCACACAGTTCAAGTCTGTACCTTACAAATCACATGAGAAAGCATACTAGCCACAGTGGTCAGATTTTTTTTTTTTTTTTTTGATAGGAAGAAACCTCGAGCAGACCAGTCTTGGTAGGATGGCCGTCTGCTTACGCCTTGAAATAAAAATTGTCAGCTCTTTGTGTCCTGTATTCCTGGCACTCATCAGCCTTCCACCTTTTTTTCAGATTCAACGTGGAGCTGGCATTGGCACAATTTAAATCTCCACAGTGTCAGGTTTCCCTTTCTGGATGCACACAAATTCCACAAGACAGTTGTTTTGTACCATCAGTCTGAAAGCCATACAGAAAGACATTCCACACCAGCTGAACCACTCCATGCATCAACACATGATCCAGTTGTTTCTGCCTACATGCTATCTTAAATGTCCTTTTAAGCATATATCACTCAAGGATGGACGATATGTGGATGGCATGACTGCTTGGTTGAGTATAAATCTGCTTTGTTAGCTGCCAAGACAGTTGACTATTCTAAGTTGATTAAAATAAAAACAAATCAGAGATTTTTCATTGATGCTGTGGCAAAGCTTGTAGTCATCAGTCTGTAAGATGTTAAAAATTGTCAAAAATTGCCAAGGACAGAGTGATCCTGGACCCAGATACAGCAGATTAATTTCTCTGAAAAACTGACCGGGTACCCTTGCAGAGATTGTTTCACCAAGCACAGAGATTAACCAGAAAGCAAAACAGGCCACCTTCCACCAGCAGCCAGTGTTCCTTCTGAATAAATATCTTTTCATTAAGTGGTATTGCTTTATGTAGTTCAGTGTTAATGCATGTTTCAACTTGTACTTCTGTTGTCAATTGAGTTTTATTGCATACATTTAACTTGATTGATTTAAATTTGTTTTGTCAGTTTAATTTAACCTTTATAACCAGGTTAGTCCCAGTTAGATCGAGACCTCTTTTGCAAGGGAGACCTGGACAATTATAAAGTTTCCAATTCAGCTAACCTGCATGTCTCTAACAGTCAAGATTAGTTGTAGGCAAGTCAACTGATAATTTTCATTAGTTGTCTCAACCCCACTCAGCGTGATGCTATCATAGACTATAAGCATGCATTACTGGCTACAAAGTGGACCTATTACTCTGATTGATCAACAAAAACAAGGGTAACTCAAAGTTCTTGTTCGACACGGTGGCAACACTTATTCATGGACAACCACCTGTAGTTCGCTCTCCTTTTACAGCACAAGATTTCCTGGATTACTTTGAGAAGAAAAAATCAATCAATCAATTTTATTTATATAGCGCCAAATCACAACAAACAGTTGCCCCAAGGCGCATTGAGGTTGGCGCCATTACTCTTATCTCTCTACGCATGTTGACGAAACTTGTAACGTCAACAAAAAGCACAACCTGTTCATTTGATCCTATACCAACCAAACTGTTTAAGGACCTGTGGCCCACTCTTGGGCTGACTGTGCAGGAAATTATTAATCTTAACCTCTGTTCCTAAATGTTTCAAATCAGCAGTGATTAAACCATTACTTAAGAAACCTAATCTTGACCCTAGTGTATTGAAAAACTATAGGCCAATATCAAATCTGTCATTTTGCTCTAAAATTCTGGAAAAACTGGTGTCACAACAGCTCGTGGACTATCTTACTGAGAATAATCTCGTTGAGCTACTTCGGTCTGCTTTTAGAAAATATTCCACAGAGACAGCTCTCACTAAAGTGGTGAATGATCTTCTGCTTGCAATGGATTTGGACACCATTACGGTGCTGTTAGATCTCACTTCTGCATTTGATACAGTGGATCATCATATTCTACTTCATAGGCTGAAAAATCACTTTGGGATTACTGAGAGCACCCTTGCATGGTTGCTGTCATACTTGATCAGTTGTTCTGTGTTTTGTACAGTAACAGTACCTCTAACCTTAGTGACTTGAAATTTGGGGTTCCACAGGGGTCTGTCTTAGGCCCCCTGCTTTTCTCCCTTTATATAGCACCCCTTGGACACATATTGCAGCGTTTTGGAATTACCTTTCACTGCTATGCAGATGATACTCAGTTATACATGCCGATAACTGCTGGTAATCTCATTCACATAAAATTCTTAGAAGACTGCCTTGCAGCAGTGACAAGTTAGATGTCTAGAAACTTCCTACTTTTAAGCTCTAAGACTAAAATGATGGTTCTTGGTCCAGTGAGACATCGGCATCAATTTGACCAGTTAACGCTTAGCCTAGGCTTGTGTGTCATACATCACATTGACAAAGTGAGGAACCTTGGGGTAATTTTTGATCCCTCATTGTCCTTTGACCTCCACTTTAGAAGTATTACAAGGACTGCTTTCTTCCACTGCAGAATATAGCGAAGATTTGTCCCATCCTGCCTATGGCTGATGCTGAAAACGTGATCCATGTGTTTATCTCTTCTAGATTGGACTACTGCAATGTTCTATTTTCTGGTTTACTGCAGTCCAGCATTAGGGCTGTCCAATTGGTTCAAAATGCTGCAGGCAGACTTTTGATATGAAGCAGAAAATTCAACACCACATTACACCCATTTTGGCATCCCTTCATTGCTTCCTGTCCCGGTGAGATCAGATTTTAAGGTTCTGCTACTCGTCTATAAAATTGTTCATGGACTGGCAACTCCCTACCTAGCAGACCTAATTAAACCTTAGGTACCAGACTGGGCTTTGCGTTCTCAGGGTGCAGGACTACTTTGTGTCCCGGTTGAATAAGAAGTCTGTGGGTCATAGAGCTTTATCTTATCATGCCCCTGTTCTGTGGAATGATCTCCCCTGCGTCAATAAAAGTCAGATTCTGTGGAGACTTTCAAGTCCAGACTGAAGATGCATTTATTTTCTCTTTCGTATAGCTAGATACTGGCATAATTAGTTTACACTTTTTACTATTTAATTAATTTTATTAGGAAATGGAGCGTGCCGCAGCTTCAACTTTACCTAAATTCTGGGTCTTTTAGTGAAGCTTAGGGCTAGTGGCCGGCGATCACCTTAATATCCTGTTTTCTTGTTGTTTTTCTTTGCTGTTCTGGCAAATTATACTGTATTTCTTGTGTTTCTGGTGCCTGCTTCTGTTTTTTCTGTGTTTAAGGTGCAGCGCCATCCAGAGATGGGTGTGGTATTTGTGTTGAAAACCCTCCTGTCCTGTGCACCAACACCATTTCTTGTATATTTTTTTGTGAATTGTTCTGTAAATAGTGTCTGTAGCATGGCCCAAGCAGAGGGTCACCCCTTTGAGTCTGGTCTGCTTGAGGTTTCTTCCTCAGAGGGGGTTTTTCCTTACCACTGATGCTCTGCAGGTTAGTAAGGTTAGACCTTACTTTTGTGAAGTGCCTTAAGGCAACTCTGTGATTTGGCGCTATATAAATGAAAATAAATTGAAATTGAACACTTGGACCCTTCTTAGTGAAGCTCTTTTTAACCTAGTGTGCACCACTGGAAGTCCTCTTGCTTGCTTTAAACCACTTGATACCTCTTTTTAAGAAACCCAGTTTAGACTACACATTACTACCAAAGTACATACCACTTTCCCATTTATATATTTTCAATATGAATAAAGGTGGGTACAAAGCAGCTTTTGGCCTCTTAGCAAATGATCTTTTTGAGCCTTTGGTGTAAGCATTTAGGAATGAATTCCACAGAGACTGCCGTCACTAAAGATCTTCTGTTACTGGATTCAAGTATCGATGCAATTATTGTATTTTGTTGGAGAGAAATTAAAATTATTCATTTCCAGACAACTACTTTCATGGTCAAGATTCTACTTTTTGGGTTGATTTAGAGCGCACTCATTGTGAAAGCACTACATCTTAATTCTTTGAGACAAAACAGATAAAACATGATGCTTGACAGAAACATATTTTATGAACAAGCCCAACCAGTGGGGGACTATGAGTTTTGTCAGCATGAAAAAGTAGCAAATATTAGTATTACTTTATTCACACTTGTTTCCTCCTGACTATTGCAATGTTTTGTTTTCTGGTTTGCCACATAAGATTGTGGGATGTTATTAGATGGTTCAAAATATGCCCCTGCAAGAATTTTGACTAAAGCCCCTTTCACACCGGGGCCAACGTAGAGTTGCGTATTGTAGTGTACAGACTATGTCGAGTTTTTACTCCCCTACACAGCAGTATGCTGAGGGCTACGCGAGGTGGATCCAAAAAATTAAACCTGCTTAATTTTTTTCAGCATAGGGTACTGGATGCAGAAAGAATGCAGTTTTTAAGCAAGTGTACACAACACTTCGCAACTGTAGGTAAATCTACACAACACTGCGCTACTGTATACCAAGCCTACGCAATTCTACACAACCCTACAACAGGTTAGGTTTATTATCAGGACATACCTGGATTGATACATTTTTTCATCCCGCTGGAGTTTGCTGGCCGTGAAGCTTCAAAACCATGGAAGAAGAGGCGAGCCAAACTTCCAGGTTCAGAGGATATGTCCACGTCCAATCCTCATGGACAGATCACCAGTGAAGCGACATTTTTTCTGACCACTGTCGCCTGTGTGCTTACTGTTGGGGTTGGTAATGTTATACCTTACTTGTGTGACACGCCTTGAGGCAACTTTGTTGTGATTTGGCGCAATATAAATTGAAATTAAAACATGTCCAAGCCCACCATCCACTCATCACAGTGGATCGCGTGCGCCATTGCCGCTGTAGCTCTGCAGCTTTCTTTCACCTCCAAGTTCTTTCAAGATTGTGGCAATTTAGTCATATTTATGTACATCATGATGTTTAAAAATTATCAAATGAGCAGGGGTCTGTCATTTTATCTTTGTTGTTTACAGCTTAATAAAAACAACAATGTATGGAAACCTGAAATATATATGTTATACATTTAATCATCTACAACTCACCTTCTTAGCACTGAGAATGTTAAAAAAAATTCAACCAGTATTATATCAACATTTATTCAAAGTATCTTCAGAAGTAAGGTACACTCCAACTAGTTGGTGCTGTTCATCTGCAATTCAAAGATGAGAATTACCACATATGGCCTGGATTAAAGCTTTCTCTTGATCATTAGGTGCCTAAAAGAAAGTGAAGCTTTCTTCTACACACTGGCATCTGGGCAACATCTCATATTACCAACTGTACCCATAAACAAATTTTGAATTGTTCAAGGGATTTTTAATTTGTTGCTGACCGTTTGCTGATGCAGAAGTGTGAGTGTTCAGCTGGTTATGATGACAGCAGGAGGGAAATGAACGGGAACATCACTGTTACTCACTGTCACATTACGGGTGGAAAATAACATTAACTGTCGCATCCGTTTCAAAGTGGTGAGGCATGTGCACAAGGAATACTGCCTGTGTTACTGGCATGGTGAAGGTTAAAGAAGCTTCTCCGAAGGGAAGCGAAGCAGAGACTTATGGGTTCAACCTGTATGAGCAGACATGTAAATGTGGGCAGAGAAGGTGATAAGACGGCACATAGGTCATTGCCCATATCATCTCTGAGGAATGTTCTGCAAGGGTCCTTCATCCCTGAAGCCCTTCTAATGTGTAGTTAGAAGAAGCTTTGTCATTGTACAAGAAATACAATGAAATTCCTTCTGGGAGCATGTTTTTTAGCAGCTACAACATCACAGGCATAGAGGAAAAAAAAAATGAAAGGCAACATAATAATAAGTGAAGAACATGTTATATACAGTGGGGAAAATAAGTATTTGATCCATTGTCCATTTTGCAAGTTTTCCCACCTACAAAAAATGCAGAGGTCTGTAATTTTTATCATAGGTACACTTCAACTGTGAGAGACAGAATCGAAAAAGAAAATCCAGAAAATCACATTGTATGATTTTTGAAGAAATAACTTGCATTTTATTGCATGAAATAAGTATTTGGTAACCTACCAATCAGCAACAATTCTGGCTCTCACAGACCTGTTAGTTTTTCTTTAGAAGCCCTCCTGTTCTCCACTCTTTACCTGTATAATTGCACCTGTTTGAAACTTGTTAGCTGTATAAAAGACACCTGTCTACACACTCAACCCACATTTCAACTTATCCACCATAGCAAGACCAAAGAGCTGTCTAACGACACCAGACAAACTGTAGACCTGCACAAGGCTGGGATGGACTACAGGACAACAGGCAAGCAGGTTGGTAGAAGACAACAACTGTTATGATTATTTTTTAGAAAGTGGAAACTCAAGATGACTGTCAATCTCCCTCGGTCTTGGATTCTGAAGAGAGCTGGGACCACAGTCACAAAGATTACATTAGACATTAGTAACACATGACGCCGTCATGGTTTAAAATCCTGCAGGGCAGCAAGGTCCCAGTGCTCACTTATTTTCTCCTACTGTATAAATAGTCTGTATTACTTGTGCAAAACAAACAAAAAAAAAAAAAAACAGCTGTGCGCAATAGTCCATTTATTGGACTGGGAGGTAGTAGTAGGTGTGTGCTTGGGGGACAGGGTCATGGTTCCTGCAACAGTCTCTTCACAGCCATGGGACAGAAGCTGTGTTTGAGTCTGTTGGTGCAGGCTCACATGACCCTGAGTCTGACAGAGGGAAGGCTGGAGAAAAAACAGTGTCTTGGGTGGGTGAGGTCATCCAGGCTCTTTGTCGCCCGTCACAGGAGACGGCTACAGTTAAGTGTTTGCATGGCAGCACCCTAATATTAGTTGTATGAATGAGATGTATCAACATTTACAGTGGTAAATTGCTTTATAAATGAAGTCCAAGTACATATATTTATTTTATTAAAATTCGTATTGATATTTAAAGTTGTCTGTGACATTATGAGCATAGACAGATGATAAAGGAAAACCCTTATGAATGCCTCAATCCATAGGGCATGAGGGGGGTTATTGAACGGTTTGAGCATGAAAAAATGGGCGTATACATACGCTGTGGTCTTCATAGTTACAAGATCTAAAACAAATTGAAACCCAATGGAGACTTCACACAGAATTCCCATACCTACAACACTGAGCTGTGGAAAATGGGGGGGGGGGGGGGGGGATAGAACTGGTAACAATGCAAACTCAGTGTTCTACACCACATATTAATACAGGACAATTTGCTAAAAATACAGTGTATCTGTGTATTAACAGCACTTCACTTTTTCCACATTTTATGTTACAGCCTTATTCCAAAATGGAGTAAATTCATTTTTCCCCTCAGAATTCTACTCACAACACTCCATAATGACAACCTATCTCGGCTTTCAATGCTTACCAGCCATTGGTATAAGAGAAATTGTGGAGAGCTGGGCATGAATTGAATATAGGTTGAAGAGGATTTGCAAATCATTGTATTCTGTTTTTATTTACATTTCCACAATGTCCCAACTTCACTGGAATTGCGGTTGTACAATGCCTCACTCAGGGGGAGGAGGAGTAACAGGAAGGCAGAGGACAGGAAGGAGCGGAACAGTAGTAGATCAGTATTTCTGGTATTTATATTGATATTTGCAAAGTGTTTTTGTTTTTTTACTTTCCACTTTTGATACTCTGTCTGCTTCTTACCCTGTGTGCTGCTATACAATGCTGCTGGAACCTCAATTTCCCTGAGGGAAGCTTCCCAAGGGATCAGTAAAGTTCTATCTAATCTAATGAAAACCAGGACACAGTCTTCAATAGAAGACAGTTTTGAGGTGTTAACATTTTAGCTTAGTGGAAAAGTGTTGTAATACCACCACTGATAGCACACAAGCATATGCCATATTTCTCACATGTCAGACTGGTAATGGACCACATACTCATGCACCATGTGTTTGCTTAATTTTTACAGATGGGTTTTAGTATTTTGTCAAAGACGTCCGCTTGAATGCATCTTTGGCTGCTCAGTTACTATGATGCCAGACTACACTATGAACTAAAATGAAAATATAATGCAGACTGCTTTGGAGTGAGCGGTGAGGGATTTCTATGCAGCGGGGGAAGTTAACCAAATCAAGCAGTGACACGCAGTCCCATTTGAGTGGCTGTGCATTCAGAGACACATTTTTGCTGACCACTTTAAACCTCTTAAATTGTCATTGTTAAAGGAGCACAAATTATGACCACAATAGGCCTCAGGATAATATGCTTCTGAGACACAGTTCCTGTGAGAATCAACATGGTGGCTTCCCACTACATGGCAGATTAACAACTCTGGGTCCATTTAAAGATTTGGTTATAAGGGCCCTGTCCCACTGGCGTTTAGGAGGATTTGCGGATGGAATGCGCACAAAAGTGGCCCACATCTGCCAAACAACCGCAATAACCGTGTAACATTCCTGTAGAGTCGGCCGCCATCCGAACATGTCCGTGATCATTCCGCAGAGGCACGCATGTCCGCAGCCAGGATTTTTGAGCGGCTCAAAAATCCTGCTGCGGATGAGATCCGCATCACTGCTTGAACACATACTGAAGACATACACAACCAACGCGCTGCATATCCCCTGCCATCTGCTGATTTCCGCAACCGACGGGTTTGGCGCGGCTTGGCGGCGGACCGGGACAGCATGTAAAACAGATATGATGCGTGCCCAGCACGGCCACATCACGGTCGCAAATGGTATGTCGCGCATGCAGACAGAGTGGGCACGGATGAAGCGAGTGCATCACGGCTACTGTGTCCCTCATGGGGGTGCCTCCGCGGTCGCCTTCGCTTCTGTTCCCTGTTATATCCGCTTTTCTTCCTCATGTATTCGCTGATCCACCCCGGGACATTTGTCATTTCCGCCCACCTTTGTTGCGGACGCTCAGCTTTTGTCTCCTCATTTCATGTGCAAATCCTCCTAAACGCCAGTGGGACAGGGCCCTAAGTATTAGTAGAGAAGCTTGAATCTTCGACTGGACTGGGTTGCTTGACGTGAGGACGTTTCGCTTCAAATCACAGAAGCTTCCTCAGCTAAAATTCTTGCTCTGGTAGTCTGACTTGTGTCTTGACTCTTGTAGAGAAGAATAAACCAGAAGCCAACAAAAGCTGGAGTTTTTAACCTAACCAGACTCCTCCTACCGAGAGGCCGACTGCTATAGGCTAGTGACTAAACAATAGCTCTAATTAGCACCTATTGTGCGCTAGTTAGCACTCTCCTAATGATGGGATGGAAGCCTCCCCTGATGGCTCCCTTGACGACTCTCCTGATGACGTGAATGACTCATTACCATGAACAAAAGACTGAAACTGCTTTGACCTGCGTACCCCATTGTAAACAGGGGACAAAGCGTGTCTGAGACCCGCTCCCCGGTTGAGGCTGGGTTTCAACTGTTTTACAAAGAATGCTTCCTTGACACCTCTCTCAAACCATTTCTTCTCTCTGGCTAAGATTTTAACTTCCTTGTCCTCAAACGTGTGGTTAGTGTCTTTCAGGTGGAGATGAACTGCAGACTGAGGTCCACTGGCGACCTCTCTGTGGTGCTGGTATAGCCTCTTGTTTAAAGGTTGCTTAGTCTCACCTATGTAGTGTTCATTATAGTTTTCCTGACATCTGATAGAATACACTACATTGCTCTGTTTGTAACTAGGGATCCTGTCCTTAGGGTGAACTAATTTCTGTCTCAAGGTGTTAACCGGTTTAAAGTAAACTGGGATTTTGTGCTGTCTGAAGATCCTCTGTAGTTTTTCCCCTACTCGTGCTAAATAAAGGAGAGACACTCCTCTTCTTCTTGTCTCCGTCTCCTGTCTATCTGGTCTGTTTGTTTTCTGGGACTTCTGCACTTTGTCCAGGGACCATCATGGGTACCCACATACTGTGAGGGCTTTCCGTACAAGTTGTTGTTCTTTAGCCCTTCCCTCTGCAGTTGTGGGCACCTGTAGGGCTCTGTGTTGAAGAGTCCTGATCACCCCGAGCTTGTGTTCAAGGGGGTGGTTTGAGACAAAGAGCAGATATTGGTCAGTGTGAGTGGGTTTTCTGTAAACCCCTGTCTGGAGCTGCCTGTTCTCTCCAATCGTAACATCACAGTCCAAGAAGGCTAAATGGTTGTTTCTGGCATCCTCACGTGTGAACTTGATATTGGAATCCACCGAATTGATGTGTTCTGTAAAGTCCTCGACCTCCTGTTGCTTGATTTTAACCCATGTGTCATCGACATATCTGAACCAGTGACTGGGAGAGATGCCCGTGAACGACATCAAGGCTGTCTTCTCCACTCGCTCCATGTACAGATTGGAAAAGACAGCCTTGACGTCATTCACGGCATCTCTCCCTGTCACTGTATATATATATATATATATATATATATATATATATATATATATATATATATATATATATATATATATATATATAATGTGGCAGAGTCCGTGCATACTTGCAAATGGCTGGTTTTTCATTTTGCTCTTATTCTGAGTAAGTCATCTGCAAAAAACTGTCACTACCCCAACACATTGGTTTGCCCACACAATTAAGAATTTATCTGGGATCTGAGTAGATCAGGCCCTTAGACATGGCAAGCATAATCAGTTAACTTTTTCTGAGTAATCATGCAAACAACTGGACAGACAAAATGACTAATGTGAGATCATAGGGCATCTAGGCCAACTTGAATTAAAGAACAGCGTCATTGTTGTTTCTATTTTAAGATGACAGAAACAAGAGCGTTTTATTAGGATGTGCATGACTGCGCCTAATGGAGACACTTGCATACACTATGTGAAAGATAAGGCCTCAGCAGTTATCGCAGACCCGGACCTTTTTAAAGCAGAGAACAGAATGAAATGCCTACAGAGTATGTAATGTCTGAGCTCGAATGCTGCTCTTTTCCTCTCTGTCTGCCGGGAGGTGCTCCTTGCCACACTGTGACTAATAGCCAAAGCACTAAACATTCCTCTTGGCTTTTGATTGGCTAAGTCCAGAGAGCCAGCATAGTTGTTTCAGGCCTGCTCGACTCATAACCTATCAGCTGAATAATTTCCACTAACCTGCTTCTCCACAGGCCTTCAGTGCTATACACGGCCCCTGTGTTGGCACTAATCGAAAATCAGGTCTATGACAGCGTCACTGAAGCAGGCCCGGGTAACCTAAGACCTGGGTGGATGTATTTGAGGCAAATCCGTTTGCGCATGAATATGCATGCCTGTTTTGAAAGTGCACCTTTTTCACAGATGTACGGGGGTGTTCTTGATTTATACCCGTGTTACATGGGGCTTCTCTCCTGGGGTTTACCTGTGAAATACAGTGGCTTGCAAAAGTATTCAGCCCTTTGGTATTTCACACATTTTAATTTGTTTATGGCATTTCAAATACAAAAAGTAAATCAGGCTTGTCAATATAAAAATTTCTAAAATTATCTTTCTTAGGAAGCTTCTGTGATTTGAAGCGAAACGTCCTCACGTCAAGCAACCCAGTCCAGTCGAAGATTCAAGCTTCTCTACTATCTTTCTTAGACTCAAACTGAAAGTAATTCTCTACAATGTGATATAAATTAATTACAAATATAAAAGCCAAGACGATGGGTTGCATAAGTAATCATCCCCCCTTGGTATAATACCTCTAAATAATCAGTTTAATTACCAGTTTTCTTCAGACAAGTCAGGGGATGGATACATGAACATTTCCAAGTCACTGAATATGTCTTGAACTTTATTTACATCAGTTATGAAGAAATACAAACAGTATGGCACTCTCTGGTAAATCTGTGTGGAGCAGACAGTTCTCAAAAACTGAGTAACTGTGCAAGAAGGAGAAGAATGAGGAAAGCCACCAAGACATCCAGACAACGCAGAAGAGGTTATAAGCGTCTGTGGCTGTGATTGGAGAAATTATGCATAGTGCATGTTTTGCATTTTGTATCCCCAGTTATACAGCTTCATGATGAAGTGGGACAGATAGTCCATGAGCCAGTCATGAATTTTGACCTAATCTGTACCAAAAAAAACGAAACTTAGAATCCAGCCTCAGTGTATCATGGCCTACACAAAAATGTATGATAGCCATCCCATGGTGGTAGATGTAGCCAGGTAGGGGTCAATGAAGAATTACACAGGGATCAAACTTTAAAAATGCTCCAATCATTTTGAAAACTATACCACAATATTTGTCTGATCATAACGATTCAAAAAAGGTTTAGTTTGGGCTATCTATGATGGAATGTTCTGGAGTTATGGGGTAAAAACAGCAAAAATCAGTTTGTACAGGGGTCAAAAGTTAAAGTTCCTCCAATTTCAGCAAAAAAAAATGATGCAAATTATTGGTTGAAATAAAAGGATCAATAAATGGAATAGTTTTGACTGTGCTGAATGCTTTGTCTCCAAAGTAAAGGTCAAACAAGGTCAACATCCATTGAATTCTATAACCTGCGACATATGTTACCCTGTAACATAACTAAACATGACAGATGGTGCAAACTATTCCTTTTTAGAACCCCATTAACCCAAACAATAATTTGCATATTTTTGTTGTGATATCGCAAACAAACGTGTAAAACAAATGAACAGTAAGCACCTATGAATAATTGTCAATTCTTTTTAATCCATTTTATTTATACAGTGCCAAATCATAATGTAAATCACTGGCACACAGTTCAAGTCTGTACCTTACAAATCACATGAGAAAGCATACTAGCCACAGTGGTCAGATTTTTTTTTTTTTTTTTTTGATAGGAAGAAACCTCGAGCAGACCAGTCTTGGTAGGATGGCCGTCTGCTTACGCCTTGAAATAAAAATTGTCAGCTCTTTGTGTCCTGTATTCCTGGCACTCATCAGCCTTCCACCTTTTTTTGTCAGATTCAACGTGGAGCTGGCATTGGCACAATTTAAATCTCCACAGTGTCAGGTTTCCCTTTCTGGATGCACACAAATTCCACAAGACAGTTGTTTTGTACCATCAGTCTGAAAGCCATACAGAAAGACATTCCACACCAGCTGAACCACTCCATGCATCAACACATGATCCAGTTGTTTCTGCCTACATGCTATCTTAAATGTCCTTTTAAGCATATATCACTCAAGGATGGACGAAGTATGTGTGGATGGCATGACTGCTTGGTTGAGTATAAATCTGCTTTGTTAGCTGCCAAGACAGTTGACTATTCTAAGTTGATTAAAATAAAAACAAATCAGAGATTTTTCATTGATGCTGTGGCAAAGCTTGTAGTCATCAGTCTGTAAGATGTTAAAAATTGTCAAAAATTGCCAAGGACAGAGTGATCCTGGACCCAGATACAGCAGATTAATTTCTCTGAAAAACTGACCGGGTACCCTTGCAGAGATTGTTTCACCAAGCACAGAGATTAACCAGAAAGCAAAACAGGCCACCTTCCACCAGCAGCCAGTGTTCCTTCTGAATAAATATCTTTTCATTAAGTGGTATTGCTTTATGTAGTTCAGTGTTAATGCATGTTTCAACTTGTACTTCTGTTGTCAATTGAGTTTTATTGCATACATTTAACTTGATTGATTTAAATTTGTTTTGTCAGTTTAATTTAACCTTCATAACCAGGTTAGTCCCAGTTAGATCGAGACCTCTTTTGCAAGGGAGACCTGGACAATTATAAAGTTTCCAATTCAGCTAACCTGCATGTCTCTAACAGTCAAGATTAGTTGTAGGCAAGTCAACTGATAATTTTCATTAGTTGTCTCAACCCCACTCAGCGTGATGCTATCATAGACTATAAGCATGCATTACTGGCTACAAAGTGGACCTATTACTCTGATTTGATCAACAAAAACAAGGGTAACTCAAAGTTCTTGTTCGACACGGTGGCAACACTTATTCATGGACAACCACCTGTAGTTCGCTCTCCTTTTACAGCACAAGATTTCCTGGATTACTTTGAGAAGAAAATAATCAATCAATCAATTTTATTTATATAGCGCCAAATCACAACAAACAGTTGCCCCAAGGCGCATTGAGGTTGGCGCCATTACTCTTATCTCTCTACGCATGTTGACGAAACTTGTAACGTCAACAAAAAGCACAACCTGTTCATTTGATCCTATACCAACCAAACTGTTTAAGGACCTGTGGCCCACTCTTGGGCTGACTGTGCAGGAAATTATTAATCTTAACCTCTGTTCCTAAATGTTTCAAATCAGCAGTGATTAAACCATTACTTAAGAAACCTAATCTTGACCCTAGTGTATTGAAAAACTATAGGCCAATATCAAATCTGTCATTTTGCTCTAAAATTCTGGAAAAACTGGTGTCACAACAGCTCGTGGACTATCTTACTGAGAATAATCTCGTTGAGCTACTTCGGTCTGCTTTTAGAAAATATTCCACAGAGACAGCTCTCACTAAAGTGGTGAATGATCTTCTGCTTGCAATGGATTTGGACACCATTACGGTGCTGTTAGATCTCACTTCTGCATTTGATACAGTGGATCATCATATTCTACTTCATAGGCTGAAAAATCACTTTGGGATTACTGAGAGCACCCTTGCATGGTTGCTGTCATACTTGATCAGTTGTTCTGTGTTTTGTACAGTAACAGTACCTCTAACCTTAGTGACTTGAAATTTGGGGTTCCACAGGGGTCTGTCTTAGGCCCCCTGCTTTTCTCCCTTTATATAGCACCCCTTGGACACATATTGCGGCGTTTTGGAATTACCTTTCACTGCTATGCAGATGATACTCAGTTATACATGCCGATAACTGCTGGTAATCTCATTCACATAAAATTCTTAGAAGACTGCCTTGCAGCAGTGACAAGTTAGATGTCTAGAAACTTCCTACTTTTAAGCTCTAAGACTAAAATGATGGTTCTTGGTCCAGTGAGACATCGGCATCAATTTGACCAGTTAACGCTTAGCCTAGGCTTGTGTGTCATACATCACATTGACAAAGTGAGGAACCTTGGGGTAATTTTTGATCCCTCATTGTCCTTTGACCTCCACTTTAGAAGTATTACAAGGACTGCTTTCTTCCACCTGCAGAATATAGCGAAGATTTGTCCCATCCTGCCTATGGCTGATGCTGAAACCGTGATCCATGTGTTTATCTCTTCTAGATTGGACTACTGCAATGTTCTATTTTCTGGTTTACTGCAGTCCAGCATTAGGGCTGTCCAATTGGTTCAAAATGCTGCAGGCAGACTTTTGATATGAAGCAGAAAATTCAACCACATTACACCCATTTTGGCATCCCTTCATTGGCTTCCTGTCCCGGTGAGATCAGATTTTAAGGTTCTGCTACTCGTCTATAAAATTGTTCATGGACTGGCAACTCCCTACCTAGCAGACCTAATTAAACCTTAGGTACCAGACTGGGCTTTGCGTTCTCAGGGTGCAGGACTACTTTGTGTCCCTCGGTTGAATAAGAAGTCTGTGGGTCATAGAGCTTTATCTTATCATGCCCCTGTTCTGTGGAATGATCTCCCTGCGTCAATAAAAGTCAGATTCTGTGGAGACTTTCAAGTCCAGACTGAAGATGCATTTATTTTCTCTTTCGTATAGCTAGGATACTGGCATAATATAGTTTTACACTTTTTACTATTTTAATTAATTTTATTAGGAAATGGAGCGTGCCGCAGCTTCAACTTTACCTAAATTCTGGGTCTTTTAGTGAAGCTTAGGGCTAGTGGCCGGCGATCACCTTAATATCCTGTTTTTCTTGTTGTTTTTCTTTGCTGTTCTGGCAAATTATACTGTATTTCTTGTGTTTCTGGTGCCTGCTTCTGTTTTTTCTGTGTTTAAGGTGCAGCGCCATCCAGAGATGGGTGTGGTATTTGTGTTGAAAACCCTCCTGTCCTGTGCACCAACACCATTTCTTGTATATTTGTTTTGTGAATTGTTCTGTAAATAGTGTCTGTAGCATGGCCCAAGCAGAGGGTCACCCCTTTGAGTCTGGTCTGCTTGAGGTTTCTTCCTCAGAGGGGGTTTTTCCTTACCACTGATGCTCTGCAGGTTAGTAAGGTTAGACCTTACTTTTGTGAAGTGCCTTAAGGCAACTCTGTGATTTGGCGCTATATAAATGAAAATAAATTGAAATTGAACACTTGGACCCTTCTTAGTGAAGCTCTTTTTAACCTAGTGTGCACCACTGGAAGTCCTCTTGCTTGCTTTAAACCAGCTTGTGATACCTCTTTTTAAGAAACCCAGTTTAGACTACACATTACTACCAAAGTACATACCACTTTCCCATTTATATATTTTCAATATGAATAAAGGTGGGTACAAAGCAGCTTTTGGCCTCTTAGCAAATGATCTTTTTGAGCCTTTGGTGTAAGCATTTAGGAATGAATTCCACAGAGACTGCCGTCACTAAAGATCTTCTGTTACTGGATTCAAGTATCGATGCAATTATTGTATTTTGTTGGAGAGAAATTAAAATTATTCATTTCCAGACAACTACTTTCATGGTCAAGATTCTACTTTTTGGGTTGATTTAGAGCGCACTCATTGTGAAAGCACTACATCTTAATTCTTTGAGACAAAACAGATAAAACATGATGCTTGACAGAAACATATTTTATGAACAAGCCCAACCAGTGGGGGACTATGAGTTTGTCAGCATGAAAAAGTAGCAAATATTAGTATTACTTTATTCACACTTGTTTCCTCCTGACTATTGCAATGTTTTGTTTTCTGGTTTGCCACATAAGATTGTGGGATGTTATTAGATGGTTCAAAATATGCCCCTGCAAGAATTTTGACTAAAGCCCCTTTCACACCGGGGCCAACGTAGAGTTGCGTATTGTAGTGTACAGACTATGTCGAGTTTTTACTCCCCTACACAGCAGTATGCTGAGGGCTACGCGAGGTGGATCCAAAAAATTAAACCTGCTTAATTTTTTTCAGCATAGGGTACTGGATGCAGAAAGAATGCAGTTTTTAAGCAAGTGTACACAACACTTCGCAACTGTAGGTAAATCTACACAACACTGCGCTACTGTATACCAAGCCTACGCAATTCTACACAACCCTACAACAGGTTAGGTTTATTATCAGGACATACCTGGATTGATACATTTTTATTCATCCCGCTGGAGTTTGCTGGCCGTGAAGCTTCAAAACCATGGAAGAAGAGGCGAGCCAAACTTCCAGGTTCAGAGGATATGTCCACGTCCAATCCTCATGGACAGATCACCAGTGAAGCGACATTTTTTCTGACCACTGTCGCCTGTGTGCTTACTGTTGGGGTTGGTAATGTTATACCTTACTTGTGTGACACGCCTTGAGGCAACTTTGTTGTGATTTGGCGCAATATAAATTGAAATTAAAACATGTCCAAGCCCACCATCCACTCATCACAGTGGATCGCGTGCGCCATTGCCGCTGTAGCTCTGCAGCTTTCTTTCACCTCCAAGTTCTTTCAAGATTGTGGCAATTTAGTCATATTTATGTACATCATGATGTTTAAAAATTATCAAATGAGCAGGGGTCTGTCATTTTATCTTTGTTGTTTACAGCTTAATAAAAACAACAATGTATGGAAACCTGAAATATATATGTTATACATTTAATCATCTACAACTCACCTTCTTAGCACTGAGAATGTTAAAAAAAATTCAACCAGTATTATATCAACATTTATTCAAAGTATCTTCAGAAGTAAGGTACACTCCACCACTAGTTGGTGCTGTTCATCTGCAATTCAAAGATGAGAATTACCACATATGGCCTGGATTTAAAGCTTTCTCTTGATCATTAGGTGCCTAAAAGAAAGTGAAGCTTTCTTCTACACACTGGCATCTGGGCAACATCTCATATTACCAACTGTACCCATAAACAAATTTTGAATTGTTCAAGGGATTTTTAATTTGTTGCTGACCGTTTTGCTGATGCAGAAGTGTGAGTGTTCAGCTGGTTATGATGACAGCAGGAGGGAAATGAACGGGAACATCACTGTTACTCACTGTCACATTACGGGTGGAAAATAACATTAACTGTCGCATCCGTTTCAAAGTGGTGAGGCATGTGCACAAGGAATACTGCCTGTGTTACTGGCATGGTGAAGGTTAAAGAAGCTTCTCCGAAGGGAAGCGAAGCAGAGACTTATGGGTTCAACCTGTATGAGCAGACATGTAAATGTGGGCAGAGAAGGTGATAAGACGGCACATAGGTCATTGCCCATATCATCTCTGAGGAATGTTCTGCAAGGGTCCTTCATCCCTGAAGCCCTTCTAATGTGTAGTTAGAAGAAGCTTTGTCATTGTACAAGAAATACAATGAAATTCCTTCTGGGAGCATGTTTTTTAGCAGCTACAACATCACAGGCATAGAGGAAAAAAAAAATGAAAGGCAACATAAATAATAAGTGAAGAACATGTTATATACAGTGGGGAAAATAAGTATTTGATCCATTGTCCATTTTGCAAGTTTTCCCACCTACAAAAAATGCAGAGGTCTGTAATTTTTATCATAGGTACACTTCAACTGTGAGAGACAGAATCGAAAAAGAAAATCCAGAAAATCACATTGTATGATTTTTGAAGAAATAACTTGCATTTTATTGCATGAAATAAGTATTTGGTAACCTACCAATCAGCAACAATTCTGGCTCTCACAGACCTGTTAGTTTTTCTTTAGAAGCCCTCCTGTTCTCCACTCTTTACCTGTATTAATTGCACCTGTTTGAACTTGTTAGCTGTATAAAAGACACCTGTCTACACACTCAACCACATTTCAACTTATCCACCATAGCCAAGACCAAAGAGCTGTCTAACGACACCAGTGACAAACTGTAGACCTGCACAAGGCTGGGATGGACTACAGGACAACAGGCAAGCAGGTTGGTAGAAGACAACAACTGTTATGATTATTTATTAGAAAGTGGAAGAAACTCAAGATGACTGTCAATCTCCCTCGGTCTTGGATTCTGAAGAGAGCTGGGACCACAGTCACAAAGATTACATTAGACATTAGTAACACATGACGCCGTCATGGTTTAAAATCCTGCAGGGCAGCAAGGTCCCAGTGCTCACTTATTTTCTCCTACTGTATAAATAGTCTGTATTACTTGTGCAAAACAAACAAAAAAAAAAAAAAACAGCTGTGCGCAATAGTCCATTTATTGGACTGGGAGGTAGTAGTAGGTGTGTGCTTGGGGGACAGGGTCATGGTTCCTGCAACAGTCTCTTCACAGCCATGGGACAGAAGCTGTGTTTGAGTCTGTTGGTGCAGGCTCACATGACCCTGAGTCTGACAGAGGGAAGGCTGGAGAAAAAACAGTGTCTTGGGTGGGTGAGGTCATCCAGGCTCTTTGTCGCCCGTCACAGGAGACGGCTACAGTTAAGTGTTTTGCATGGCAGCACCCTAATATTAGTTGTATGAATGAGATGTATCAACATTTTACAGTGGTAAATTGCTTTATAAATGAAGTCCAAGTACATATATTTATTTTATTAAAATTCGTATTGATATTTAAAGTTGTCTGTGACATTATGAGCATAGACAGATGATAAAGGAAAACCCTTATGAATGCCTCAATCCATAGGGCATGAGGGGGGTTATTGAACGGTTTGAGCATGAAAAAGCTGGCGTATACATACGCTGTGGTCTTCATAGTTACAAGATCTAAAACAAATTGAAACCCAATGGAGACTTCACACAGAATTCCCATACCTACAACACTGAGCTGTGGAAAATGGGGGGGGGGGGGGGGGGGGATAGAACTGGTAACAATGCAAACTCAGTGTTCTACACCACATATTAATACAGGACAATTTGCTAAAAATACAGTGTATCTGTGTATTAACAGCACTTCACTTTTTCCACATTTTATGTTACAGCCTTATTCCAAAATGGAGTAAATTCATTTTTCCCCTCAGAATTCTACTCACAACACTCCATAATGACAACCTATCTCGGCTTTCAATGCTTACCAGCCCAGTGAGTATAAGAGAAATTGTGGAGAGCTGGGCATGTCCCAACTTGTTCCCTGGCACTCCGAAAGGGAGGTGTTCCTTTGTCTCGCTCGATCAGCGAATCGGTCCTGACGCGCAAAGGCTCCGCGCGGATTTCCATGACAAAATCTCTTGTTAAAAGTGAAATCTGCCTGAAAATGGCTGATGTCCAGCTCTTGTGATAACCAGAGAAATTGCTCACGACGGTCCCAGCTCCACACAGCCATCCGTTTAAAAATGATGTGGTGTTTTCTGCCTCTTGGTGGCGGCTTGGAGCGCGGCGCGCCGTGCGCCATTGTGGAGCGTCCTTAAAGCTGTAGTAACAGTACTTATTCTCTGCGAAGCCCGTAAAATTTTCACCCAAAGCCAGAGAAATTTTTCGAATGGTTTCCAGCTGCTTGTGTCTAACAGTTTCTGAAAAAATTCTGATGGGGAAAAAAAGCCCAAATCATTCCGCCATTTCCTCGCAATGAAACAATGATGAGAGGGGTGGAGCAGTGCTCAGTCAAAGCCTGCCCACAGGCGAATGACGCAACCAACAGGCGTGGAAAAACTCACGCATGCACACGAAGGTTTAAGCTTGGCTGACGTAAAAACATATGAATTAAATCCATATAGTTTTTGAAAAATAAAAAGGTACGATACTTTTCTCACAGACCTCGTACATGCGTATTCACAGCCTTTGCTCAATACTTTGTTGACGCACCTTCTGGCAGCAATTACAGCCTCAAGTCTTCTTGAATATGATGCCACAAGCTTGGTGCACCTATCTTTGGGCAGTTTTGCCCATTACTCTTAGCAGCACCTCTCACGCTCCATCAGGTTGGATGGGGAGCGTCGGTGTACGGCCATTTTCAATTTCAATTTATTTTCATTTATATAGCACCAAATCACAACAGAGTTGCCTCAAAGCGCTTCACTCAGGTAAAGTCTAACGTTACCAACCCCCAGAGCAACAGTGGTAAGGAAAAACTCCCTCTGAGGAAGAAACCTCAAGCAGACCAGACTCAAAGGGGTGACCCTCTGCTTTGGCCATGCTACAAACATAAATTACAGAACAATTCACAGAACAATTCACGGATGAATATAAAAGAAATGCTACTGACGCACAGGACAGGAGGATTGCCAACAGGAACACAACTCCCATCTCTGGATGGAGCTGCACCTTAAACAGAGAGAAAAAACACAATCAGGCATCAGAAAGACAAAAAATACCGTATAATTTGCCAGCATTAAACAACAAGAAAACCAGAGAAATACTAAGGTGATCGCCGGCCACTAGCCCTAAACTTCACTAAAAGACCCAGAATTTAGGTAAAGTTGAGGCCGCAGCCCGCTCCAATTACTAATAAATGAATTAAGAGTAAAAAGCGTAAAACAAAACTGTACCAGTATGCTAGTCATATGAAAGGGAAAATAAGTGGGTCTTAAGTCTGGACTTGAAAATCTCCACAGAATCTAACTGTTTTATTGATGCAGGGAGATCATTCCACAGAACAGGGGCACAATAAGAGAAAGCTCTGTGACCTGCAGACTTCTTATTCACCTTAGGGACACAAAGTAGTCCTGCACCCTGAGAACGTAAAGCCCGGGCCGGTACGTAAGGTTTAATTAGGTCAGCTAGGTAGGGGGGTGCCAGTCCATGAATAATTTTATAGGTTAGTAGCAGAACCTTAAAATCTGATCTCACTGGGACAGGAAGCCAGTGAAGGGATGCCAAAATGGGTGTAATGTGGTTGAACTTTCTGCTTCGTGTTAAAAGTCTGGCTGCAGCATTTTGAACCAATTGGAGACCCCTAATGCTAGACTGCGGTAAACAAGAAAATAGAACATTGCATTAGTCCAATCTAGAAGAGACAAATGCATGGATCAGGGTCTCAGCATCAGCCATAGACAGGATGGGACAAATCTTCGCTATATTTCACAGGTGGAAGAAAGCAGTCCTAGTAATATTTCTAATGGGGAGGCCAAAGGACAACGAAGGATCAAAAATTACCCCAAGGTTCCTCACTTTGTCAGTGTGATGTATGACACACGAGCCAAGGCTGAGAGTAAACTGGTCAAATTGATGCCGATGTCTCACTGGACCAAGAACCATCATTTCAGTCTTATCAGAGTTTAAAAGTAGGAAGTTTCTAGACATCCAACTTCTCAATGCTGCAAGGCAATCTTCTAAGGATTTATGTGAACAAGATTACCAGCAGTTATCGGCATGTATAACTGAGTATAATGTGCATAGCAGTGAAAGGTAATCCCAAAATGCCGCAATATGTGCCCAAGGGGTGCTATATAAAAGGGAAAAGCAGGGGAGCTAAGACAGACCCCTGTGGAACCCCAAATTTCATGTCACTAAGGTTAGAGGTAGTGTTACTGTATAAAACACAGTGAGAACGACTGATCAAGTATGATGTCAGCCATGCAAGGGCACTCCCAGTAATCCCAAAATAATTTTCCAGCCTATCAAGTAGAATATGATCCACTGTATCAAATGCAGCACTGAGATCTAACAGCAACAGAACCGTAGTGGTGTCCGAATACATTGTAAGCAGAAGATCATTCACCACTTTAGTGAGAGCCGTCTCTGTGGAATGATATTTTCTAAAAGCAGACTGCAGTGGCACAAAGAGATTATTCTCAGTAAGATAGTCTACGAGCTGCCGTGACACCACTTTTTCCAGAATTTTAGAGTAAAATGATAGATTTGATATCGGCCGATAGTTTGTCAATACACTAGGGTCACGATTAGGTTTCTTAAGTAATGGTTTAATCACTGCAGATTTGAAACATTTAGGAACAGATCCAGAAGTTAAAGAAAGATTAATCATTTCCAGCACAATCGGCCCAAGAGTGGGCCACAGGTCCTTAAACAGTTTTGTTGGTATAGGATCAAATAAACAGGTTGTGCTTTTTGCTGACATTATGAGTTTTGTCAGCATGCCTAGTAAGATACTATCAAATTCTGTAAATCTAGGTAATACCTCAGTAGTGGCGCCCACCTCAACAGCAGGGTGTAGTGGCTGGGTTAAGGCATGCTGGGATATGTTCAACCTAATGTCATCTATTTTCTTCTCAAAGTAATCCAGGAAATCTTGATGTCAATATTTGTGACAGCAATACCACGTGCGAGAACCAGATCCATGGTATTTCCACTAATGTACGTCGAATCCCGAATGCATTGCCGAAATCTTAATGCATCCACAATTTCCATAAATGATTTGCAGAAAGGATCAGAAGGCTTATTTATATGAATGTTAAAGTCACCAATGATCAGAATGTTATCTACACGAGTTGACAAGTTAGAGATGAACTCACCAAATTCATCTAAGACTTCAGAATATGGGCCAAGAGGCCTATATACAGTGACAATGTAATATGACTGATTTTTATTCTTCTGACCTTGGTAATGTGTCCTGAGCAGAGCAGAGAATCAGATGCTCAAACCAGTGATATTTGTAACCCCCAACAGCTAATAAGCTAAACCTAGATTTATAAATAAGAGCAACACCCCCGCCTTGCTTCGCATCACGAGGGACGTGACTAAATGTATAAGCTGGTGGGCTGGCCTCATTTAAGGGGAGGACAGCTGTAGGTTTAAGCCAGGTTTCACATAGCCCAATCATATCTAAGTGATGATCAATAATTAGATCACTGATCAACAATGATTTTGAGTACAGTGATCTTATGTTAATGAGACCCAGTCTAAGGACCTCAGTGGGGTTGACAGTTAAACTGTTTGGGTTTAGGGGTGGTTCCAGAGTAGCATATATAACATGCCTAGAAGTAGGTTTAGGTTTAAGATATTCCATGCGCGTTGTAGGTAGCAGACACAAAATCTTTGCTATTGCTGGAAGAGCCACCTATTTAACGATGTAAGCCTGCTAAACGCTTCATCAGTACCCCGGGAGGGGAGGGGACCAGAGACTATTAATTGATGCCGACACATCTTTCTGGCAAGGTCACAAGTCCTCTCTATGTCCATTTTTGTGATCTCTGAGTGCTTCATCCTGATATCACTGGTGCCAATGTGAATAACTACACTCAACAAAAATATAAACACAACATTTTTGGTTTTGCTCCCATTTTGTATGAGATGAACTCAAAGATCTAAAACTTTTTCCACATACACAATATCACCATTTCCCTCAAATATTGTTCACAGACCAGTCTAAATCTGTGATAGTGAGCACTTCTCCTTTGCTGAGATAATCCATCCCACCTCACAGGTGCGCCATATCAAGATGCTGATTAGACACCATGATTAGTGCACAGGTGTGCCTTAGACTGTCCACAATAAAAGGCCACTCTGAAAGGTGCAGTTTTGTTTTATTGGGGGGGGGGGGATACCAGTCAGTATCTGGTGTGACCACCATTTGCCTCATGCAGTGCAACACATCTCCTTCGCATAGAGTTGATCAGGTTGTCAATTGTGGCCTGTGGTCCACTCCTCTTCAGTGGCTGTGCGAAGTTGCTGGATATTGGCAGGAACTGGGCCACGCTGTCATATATGCCGGTCCAGAGCATCCCAAACATGCTCAATGGGTGACTTGTCCGGTGAGTATGCCGGCCATGCAAGAACTGGGACATTTTCAGCTTCCAAGAATTGTGTACAGATCCTTGCAACATGGGGCCATGCATTATCCTGCTGCAACATGAAGTGATGTTCTTGGATGTATGGCACAACAATGGGCCTCAGGATCTCATCACGGTATCTCTGTGCATTCAGAATGCCATCAATAAAATGCACCAGTGTTCTTCATCCATAACAGACGCCTGCCCATTCCATAACCCCACTGCCACCATGGGCCACTCAATCCACAACATTGACATCAGAAAACTGCTCACCCACACGACGCCACACACGCTGTCTGCCATCTGCCCTGGACAGTGTGAACCGGGATTCATCCATGAAGAGAACACCTCTCCAACGTGCCAAACGCCAGCGAATGTGAGCCCACTCAAGTCGGTTACGACGACGAACTGGAGTCAGGTCGAGACCCCGATGAGGACGACGAGCATGCAGATGAGCTTCCCTGAGACGGTTTCTGACAGTTTGTGCAGAAATTCTTTGGTTATGCAAACCGATTGTTCCAGCAGCTGTCCGAGTGGCTGGTCTCAGACGATCTTGGAGGTGAACATGCTGGATGTGGAGGCCCTGGGCTGGTGTGGTTACACGTGGTTTGCGGTTGTGAGGCTGGTTGGATGTACTGCCAAATTCTCTGAAACGCCTTTGGAGACGGCTTATGGTAGAGAAATTAACATTCAATACACGAGCAACAGCTCTGGTTGACATTCCTGCTGTCAGCATGACAATTGCACGCTCCCTCAAATCTTGCGACATCTGTGGCATTGTGCTGTGTGATAAAACTGCACCTTTCAGAGTGGCTTTTTATTGTGGGCAGTCTAAGGCACACCTATGCAATAATCATGGTGTCTAATCAGCATCTTGATATGGCACACCTGTGAGGTGGGATGGATTATCTCAGCAAAGGAGAAGTGCTCACTATCACAGATTTAGACTGGTTTGTGAACAATATTTGAGGGAAATGGTGATATTGTGTATGTGGAAAAAGTTTTAGATCTTTGAGTTCATCTCATACAAAATGGGAGCAAAACCAAAAGTGTTGCGTTTATATTTTAGTTGAGTGTATGTGATTATATCTCATGTCACGTTCCTTCGTCTGTCTTCTCTTCTGCAGCGTCAGCACCCTAAGATGACATGCAATGTTGGGAGCTCTGGCCCCAGGAATAAATTTAACGTTAGCCTGTAACCTGACTTTGCGGGTGATAGAATCCCCTATCACTAAAGTCCAGTGTTTCGGCCTGGAGACAGGAGTGGAAGTCACTTGTGGGCTCAGAGAATTCACATCTGGCAAAGTCAAGGGGGAGAACCGATTCACAGTTCTCACTGGCGAGTGTGATCGGGGTGCCACAACCGGGCCCCAAGCCCTACGGGGCTTCCTCCACCTAGCCATAGTCCGAAAGTTATCCTCCACAGCTGGCGTTTCTAAGCTGATGCTAATGGGCTCGCTAGCCGGCCCAATTCTAACCTCATCTGGAGTGCCCGTAACATCTAACTCCACTGAGCTAAGAAGCTGCTCTAACTTATGGACACAGCTCTCTAAGAGAGCCACCCTATCTTCCAACATCACGCAGGATTTATGGAAGGTGTAAAGTAGAATTAGTAGTGTACTTTGTGCACTAAGAAATTCAAGAATGTAGCCAAGCAAACACGAGCTAACCAATAATGGATAAGCTAACCACTCCTAAGCTCACACAGACGCAAATAAATTTAATAAAATTCACAGCAGTTACACTGAAAAACTAACAGAAGTATTAAACAGGTAAAAAAAAGCAGCAGCTATAAAATACACTAAACAGTTTATTAACTAACAGGAGTGTAAAAAAATGAAATGAAAAAATGACGGGGGTACGAAATAGCTAATGCAAGCTAACCACTAGCGAAAATGCTAGCCGCTCCTAAGATTTTACACAGGAGTAAAATAATTACTTAAAATTCACAGCACTTCGACTGAAAAATGAACAGAAGTATTAAACAGGTAAAAAGAACAGCTATAAAAAGTAACAACGAAGAGGGGAGGGGTTGACCTAGCTAGCCAAAGCTAACTGCTAGCGAATGCTAACTTCTAGCAATTCACAACAGGACTGTTGTTAAATAACGTTCAGAGTAGATACAATTAATAACCAGAAGAGTGCTAAACAGAAATAAAAGAAGCGTATACAACCGTGTGAAGTTCAGACTGGCGTCACAGCAACAAACAATCCGTCAGAAGCAAGTTGCCAGATCTGTTCAGATTTTCAGATCTCTCCAGAGATGTTCAATCGGATTCAGTTCTGGGCTCTGGCTGGGCCACTCGGAGACATTCATAGAGTTGTTCTGAAGCTCCTCTGATATCTTGGCTGTGTGCTTAGGGTCACTGTCCTGCTGAAAGATGAACCATCACCCCAGTCTGAGGCCAAGAGTGCTCTGGAGCAGGTTTTCATCCAGGATGTCTCTGTACATTGCTGCATTCATCTGTCCCTCAATCTTGACTAGTCTCCCAGTTCCTGCTGCTGACGAACATCCCCACAGCATGATGCTGCCACCACCATGCTTCACTGTAGGGATGGTGCCCGGTTTCCCCCAAACATGACGCCTGGCATTCATGCCAATTAGTTCAATCTTTGTCTCATCACACGAGAGAATTTTGTTGCTCTTGGTCTGAGAGTTCTTCAGGTGCCTGTTAGCAAACTCCAGATGAGCTGCCATGTGCCTTTTTACAAAGGAGTGGTTTTGTCTGGCCACTCTACCATACAGGCCTGATTGGTGGATTGCTGCAGAGATTGTCCTTCTGGAAAGTTCTTCTCTCTCCACAGAGGAATGCTGGAGGTCTGACAGAGTGACCATTGGGTTCTTGGTCACCTCCCTGACTAAGGCCCTTCTCCCCCAATTGCTTAGTTTAGACAGGTGGCCAGCTCCAGGAAGATTCCTAGTGGATCCAAACATCTTGTGATGGAGGCCACTGTGTTCACTGGGACCTTCAAAGCAGCAGAAATGTTTCTGTACCTTTCCCCAGATGTGTGCCTCGAGACAATCCTGTCTCAGAGGTCTATAGACAATTCCTTTAGCTTCATGCTTGGTTTGTTCTGACATGCACTGTCAACTGTAGGGCCTCATGCCTTACTAAAACCCCTGTCTTGACAATCTACTTAGATCCATAAAGAGAGAGATAGTGACATATACATTCTGTAATTTGGTCTCTGTACTCTACCGCCATGGATTTGAGATGAAGCAATCAAGATGTGCTTATAATGTAAACTTCATTTCATTCATGAGGATAAGCAAAAAATGATTAACCACTGAGAAATTATAGCCATTTGTATGAACATCACCTCCATTTACCAGGTGGCTCCTACTTGAAGCCTTGTGTTGGTATCATCTCAGCTCATCTTGAGTACGTACAATGCTCAAGGGATTACATCACCTAGTCCTACATAGAGCCTTCTAACTGATGCAGGTTATCCTTGATTTGGCCACTAATTGTTCAGGATTTGTTCTTCACTGGTCCAAGAGTTGTTCAGTCAATCACTGTAGCAGAACCAGGAAGAATATAATGTGTTTTACGATATTTGAAATTATCACTTGTAGATCATTTTACCTTGAATACTGGGGCACCACCTATCACTGCCTGATATTATAACAAAGTTATAATATCGCTGATTTAAGAGTCAGTCAATAGGAAATATTAAAATCAATCTCAAACTTCAGGGGTAAGCTCTGCAGGTCAGATCCAACAACCTCTGTAAAACCATACAAAATCGTTTAAGATATTTATTCAACTCTGGCTGGAGTTAAGTAACAGGACATATCACAGTAAGCAATTTAATGATGACGAAATTTAATGAGCAATGATTATATGACATTCAGATAATTTGGTTTCATAGTGGGAGTTTTAGGAGTTAAATTCGTTCCAATCAGCAGGGAATTTACTTTGGTATTTATTAACGTGAGAGAAGACTAATGATTTAGTTGGATAAAGTTAAATAAAGCCACTCTGTTTTCTTTTATCTGACACCGTAGCCCGGTCTTACTTTGGAGGCGCTGTGCAGATCGGTCTCCGTTGGTCAGGTGCTGGAATCATCTCCTTTTCAGTCGATGCGCTGTCCGTCACACAGCTGCTTCAGGGACCTTGACAAAGAGTCTCTGCTGGTCAACCCGCCCGGTTTCGTTGGTTACCGGGGACGCTTTCAGTTGTTATGCTGCGACTTGTGGCGGCGGTTCAAATCGCTGTTGACCTCTCAGCTGACCTGGGTGTTTTTATCTCTGCAGCGCTCCGTAGTGTGGGCCGTCAGATTAAGGGTTTGAGCATTTTATTCTCTATCAACATAAATCAAAAATTAGTCTTTCGTCGTCGTCTTTTGGAAGCCGGGTCAAATCAAAACTCAATACAAAAGTAGCTGACTTTATGAGAAAAATGTTCACGAGGGGAATTTGGAGTTGAAGAAAAAGGTTTTAATTTGAAAAATCGAAAAAGGAAGTTAAATGTGCCTGCGCGTTTAACTTTACAAAAGTGGGCCAAAGTTATCTGTCGAAAAAAGGAAAAGTAATTTCTTGTTGGCACGTACAAACAAGAATTAAGTTTTAATCAACACAAACAAGAAATACGTTTTAATCAGCACGTGGTTTCAAACAAAGAGTCATGAAATCTGTAGGATTTATACATAGGAGCGCAGAGCAAAAGAGAAGAGAGCGAGTTCCCAGGGGTGCAGGGTTTTAAAGGTTAAAAGCTCCACCCCAAAAAATTCTGAGTGCTGTAGTTTTTTCTGAGTTTCTTTGTCTGGTTTTAGATATATAAATCAGCGTCTGCTCCTACATTCCCACCTTAAAACCAAACAAGTCCTGTAGGATAACTCTTGTAAATGGTTTTCCATGGAAATGCACACACAACACAATTACATATGAAAGAAAGCACATTAGGTAAACATTCCACAATGAACAGATTATAACCTACCAGATACATTACTTTCATGCATGAGGTTAAATGGTCACATGTTTCATTTTCCTTTTATTTTCTGTTAAAACAATACCATGCATTTTTTTAAAACATGGTTACAATTTAAATCTGCACGAGTTGGTCACATGCCCTTCCCCAATTCGTCCAACAGGGGTCACTCTCGTTCCATGGACTGGATTTTGGATTTCATCACAAAATGTGAACGAGGTCAATACAGGGTCAATTTTAATCATAGAAACTGGACTGTAATCAACAAGTTGATGTCAGTTCTTCAGTGAGCTATTTTTTTCGAGTCTAGTTGGAAAGACATAATTGTCGGACTTTTGGGAAGAAAGTATGTCTTTCTGTGGTCTGTTTTTTATGGGAGAGGAGCTGGCACATCTGTTTTGGAATCTTGATAAGGAGATTCACAGCTCCGTGAGGAATGCACTTTGCGGAGTCTTAAATCCTGGAAAGGGTGGGGGTTTATGACACCGAGCCATCCAGTGTCAGCTCGGAGGGTCTCCCTTTGACATCTCGAGATATACAGTAGTGTTCAGAATAATAGTAGTGCTATGTGACTAAAAAGATTAATCCAGGTTTTGAGTGTATTTATTATTGTTACATGGGAAACAAGGTACCAGTAGATTCAGTAGATTCTCACAAATCCAACAAGACCAAGCATTCATGATATGCACACTCTTAAGGCTATGAAATTGGGCTATTAGTAAAAAAAACAGTAGAAAAGGGGGTGTTCACAATAATAGTAGTGTGGCATTCAGTCAGTGAGTTCGTCAGTTTTGTGGAACAAACAAGTGTGAATCAGGTGTCCCCTATTTAAGGATGAATCCAGCACCTGTTGAACATGCTTTTCTCTTTGAAAGCCTGAGGAAAATGGGATGTTCAAGACATTGTTCAGAAGAACAGCGTAGTTTGATTAAAAAGTTGATTGGAGAGGGGAAAACTTATACGCAGGTGCAAAAAATTATAGGCTGTTCATCTACAATGATCTCCAATGCTTTAAAATGGACAAAAAAAAACCAGAGATGCGTGGAAGAAAATGGAAAACAACTACCAAAATGGATAGAAGAATTACCAGAATGGCAAAGGCTCACCCATTGATCAGCTCCAGGATGATCAAAGACAGTCTGGAGTTACCTGTAAGTGCTGTGACAGTTAGAAGACGCCTGTGTGACGCCTTATTTGCAAGAATCCCCCACAAAGTCCCTCTGTTAAATAAAAGATATGTGCAGAAGAGGTTACAATTTGCCCAAGAACACATCAAGTGGCCTACAGAGAAATTGAGGAATATTTTGTGGACTGAAGAGAGTAAAATTGTTCTTTTTGGGTCCAAAGGCTGCAGACAGTTTGTGAGACGACCCCTAAACTCTGAATTCAAGCCACAGTTCACAGTGAAGACAGTGAAGCATGGTGGTGCAAGCATCATGATATGGGCATGTTTCTCCTACTATGGTATTGGGCCTATATATCACATACCAGGTATCATGGATCAGTTTGGATATGTCAAAATACTTGAAGAGGTCATGTTGCCTTATGCTGAAGAGGACATGCCCTTGAAATGGGTGTTTCAACAAGACAGTGACCCCAACCACACTAGTAAATGAGCAAAATCTTGGTTCCAAACCAACAAAATTAATGCCTCGCAGATGTGAAGAAATCATGAAAAACTGTGGTTATACAACTAAATACGAGTTTAGTGATTCACAGGATTGCTAAAAAAAGCAGTTGGAACATAATAGTTTTGAGTTTGTAGCGTCAACAGCAGATGCTACTATTATTGTGAGCACCCCCCTTTCTACTTTTTTTTTTTTTTTTTTTTTACTAATAGCCCAATTTCATAGCCTTAAGAGTGTGCATATCATGAATCCTTGGTCTTGTTGGATTTGTGAGAATCTACTGAATCTACTGGTACCTTGTTTCCTATGTAACAATAAGAAATATACTCAAAACCTGGATTAATCTTTTTAGTCACATAGCACTACTATTATTCGAAACACTACTGTACCAGGCCTTGCTGCTTTAAATTGTTCCTTTTGGAGAAATTTCATGACATTTGCTTTATGCAGACTTAGGACGTTGAAGGTTGGTGCAGCTTTCCGTTACATTACCCCACTCGATTTGACTTTGGGTCTCCAACGTTGAATCGCCAAGATGAGGAAGGCTGTGAAGGTTGGTGGGTGATGTCTTCCACTGGCAGTGAGGCTGAGGAGGATCAGTGTCAGACTAGCAGAGTGGCTTAGGGTGACTACTGCATAACTAAAGTGGTCCGACTATGGTACCACATCGTACATTTGCCTATTTATTTACACTATTCACAGCAGGTTTGGCTAATCCAAATTCAGTAGCTCAGAGTTCTGGTCAGGTTCGAGTTCTCGGTCTTAATTTGGGTTAGCTTTGATGTCTTCCGACGGTTTGGCCTTGCGTCTTTTCCTTCGGGCTAGCCTGGCGAGGGCTCAAGAACACTTGGTTATACCGTTTTGAAGGGTATTGGCTTATCTGCGCACCCACAGAGCTAAGCTGAGGGTAGTTAAGTAACCGATGATTGTGGCTTTGAACAGCAGAGTGTCAGGAGTAGACCAAGCATATGATAAGCTTGGTATGGTCTGAGATCTTGATTTTGAATCTCTTTCAAAACTTTGTCTATCAGGGCCAAGTCGATGACTTGAGAGCCCTCATACTGGATTTTCTCCAATGTTTGTTGGTCTAGTTCAATAGTGGTTTGGTTATAAAAATCGGACACTTCAATGGCTCCTTCATATTGATCATGATGAAGGTGGTAGAGGGATACCTCACCAATGCGGAGCGGGGCATTATTGAGTACTGTGGCCCACAAAGTCTTTTGAGGGAGTCCGATATGAGTCACTGTGTTATGATGGTTGTACACTAGTAGGGCTGATTTTTCAAGGGTGTTGACTAACCAGCATTGTCCTACTATCTCTACCTGAGTGTCTGTGACTTGGCGGAATGTTTTGATGGTCGTTGGACAGCGATTTGCCCCGGTAAGTGTTTTGAGACCGCAGATGCTGGCGGTGTCGTCTCGAATAAAAGGTTTGCTGGGACACAAATAATGGATATCTTTAGTGACAGTGCACATTTTGAGATTCGGCACTAAGTATAGGTCAGCGTTAGCGTCGTTGAAAGCCACCACGGGTGGTGTGTGGATTTTGAGGTGATTGCCTCCTTTCCAGAGACCTACGTTCATGACACTTTTGAGTCTGTAGATGTTTTCGGTAGTGACAATAGGCAAGTTAATTAGGAACACCATTTTCAGATCCTCTGGATCTACATAGATTGGAATTCAGCTTCATGACTATGCTATGGGTTGCGGACTCTAGAAGTTGGTGGACCAGGGTTAAAGGGACAATGTAGGGTGGAATCCTACCGACGGCGAGGCTGTCAATTGAAGATCTGATGTCCCTGGTCATGTCCACCATGAGCATACTCAACATCTGTGTGTGCGCATAGTCTTCCTGCAACACTGACATTAGTTGGTCAAGTACGGCCACAGCCTTTTTGAGCATGTTGGTATGGGTGTTAAGGATTACCACGGTGTCGCGTACAGTTTGTCCGATGGTCTTGAGACCTTCTCTTTGTAAATTAAGCTGAGCCTGTATTTCAGGGATTACCTCTTGAAGCTCACTAACGTGTCTCTTTGCTGTGCTCAGTGTCAGTGTTAACTGCTGACAAGCCAAAACTGAAGGGGGATCCTACAGCTGAGGCTGCCATTAGCAGACCCACAATGAACCTCTTCTCTCTTTTGTTGAGTCCACTCAGACTATGTCTGCCTCAGCATGCTTCAGGACAGACTTGGTCCACCGGCTACCTGCTCAGGAGACCAGGTTTACTGAGGTGCTGGAAAACTTGGCCCTGTACACTTCTGTGGGGTTGAGCCTGACAAACACCCTCTGCGTGTGCAAGTGGCAGTTCGTTATCAATAAGCCGGACTGGTCATTCAGGACGATGCCCAAATCTGGTCCGAATTCAATCACATCTGGGGAGGTGTTGACGACAGTTGCACCGAGGAACAACAGGGTCAGGAGCCATGTCATCCTGGCAAACACAACAAACATGGTTAGAAATTTGTCTTAAAATGGTTAGAGGTTTTCTTTTGCTTTTCTGGCTTATAGCAGAGTTTAAGTTATCTGACTGATTCTCAATTAGAGTGTTAGGCTGTCGCCTCTTTTCCTGTTTTGTTAAGGATGGAGCTTTTGAGGTTACATGGTGGCTCACCCCCACTAAGGTGGTGCTGGTGAGATCACATTAGTTTTGTTTGTTTTGTTGAAAGATAAAACTCTCTTACTTTGTCTCAATCGGTCTGACTCAATTGTTTGCGATGCGGCAGCTGTCGATATTCCTTCTTTGTGTCCTCTTGACCAAATTAGTTGTTTTAGGTTCTATCAGCAACTGTGGCATCCCCGGCAAGTCCCATGGGGGTTTTATGAGGCTTAATTTGGTTGTGGTGTACTCACTTGAAACCTGGTTCTCTTTGACCCATGCTGACCTTGATTTGGTATACGACGGCGGGGAGTTTGTCAGTCACCAAATACGGTCCAGTCCAACGGGGTAGCAACTTGCGAGTCAACCTGGTTGTTTTCAGGCTGGGTTGCCGAATGAGTAGTACCACACCTTGTCCCCCACTTGTATCTCATGGTGTCATGCCTTCTGGTCATAGTAGGCTTTTCGACCTTCTGTGCTTTTGTTCAAGTGTTTTTGAGTAAAGGAGAAAGTGGCTTTCAGATGTTCGGTCAGGTCAGTCATGTATTGTTGAGCCAAGTACGCTGTCGCAATGTGTGCCTCCCCTGGCTGGTACAGGAGGTGGAGGGGTAGCGTCATCTGATGGCCTGTCATCATTTGAAAAGGGGAGAACCCTGCTGATTCGTGAGGGGTCGCCTGGATGGCCATGAGGACAAAGGGAAGTTTCACATCCCAGTCTCTGTGGTTGTCTGCCAAGTACTTGCACAAGATTGTCACCACAGTTCGGTTGGCCCTTTCCACCTGTCCTGATGACTGAGGGTGGTGGCCAGAGTTATTGCATGACTTCACTGGTGATTTGGGTGCCTCTATCTGAGTTTATGCGGATAGGTAGTCCAAATCGTGAAAAGATGTGATTCATCAACAAATTGTCTGTCGTCAAGGCTCTATCGTTTGGAGCCGGTAAACATTCCAGCCATTTGGTGAAGTCATATGTGACAGTGAGGAAATATTTGTTTCCTCTTGCAGACTTCGTGAGGGGTCCTACCCAGTCAATTTGTAGATCTGACCAAAGGAAGGAAATACCTCTTTTCTGTAAGGGAGCTCTGTGAATCGGGTTCACAGGTTGGAATTGGCAACAGACCAAGCAGCCTTTGATGTAATCGCTCACATCCTTCTGCGTTTTTGGCCAATATGCCACCTGTCGTATCGCATTGTATGTTGCTTTCGTTCCTTTGTGACCTGTGCATACTGAATCGTGCCTGTGCATCAACATCACCCACTGGTGGTTACGGGGAACCACTAACACAGGCGAAGAGAGCTCCTCGCAAGCATAGAACTAGATGCCATGGAGCACTTGTAGGTTATCCTGGGCATGGTACAGCTGTTTCAAGTCAGGGACGGAAGCAAAATCATCTTCAGTGAGTACGTGAACTTGAGGATCCGTGAGGTGTCACTCCATGTTTATGGCCGGGTCCAGAGCCTGGAGTGAAGCCAGATTGGAGTCGGAGAAAGCTGGAGCGACCGAGGCTGTTGTGGGGACGGGGTCTGCGGCAGCAGTCCTGGCAGCAGTCACCACTGATACAGCGTGGGTGGGTGGGTGGGGCAAAAGTGTCTCATCGAATGCCCACAGCATGCCATCCAGAGCATCTTGCTTGGCTAGTGTGTCAGCCAAGTCATTAAATTCTTTGCCTTGGCCTGGTGTGCGGGAGTGACCTCTGACCTTGTTCCAGTATATCTGGAGGTCGTGCGCAGTTATGAGGTAGTCACAAGCCACCAACAGTTCATTGTGTTTCACTGATCTCCTTTTGGAGGTCACAAAACCATTGCATTTCCAGCAGGGTAGATAGCACAAAAAGCTAAGGCATGCATAGTTTGAATCTGTGCATAGCACAAATGTTTTGACATTTTGTGCCACAGCTAGCTGGCATGTTATGAGTATGCCAGCAATTTCTGCATACTGAGAGGACTGTGGTCCCAGTTGAAACTTTTGTGGCTCATGTGGTATGTTGTCAGTCCGTGCGACCCCCACTCATGCCCAGGTGACTGTTTCATGGTGAAATGAGCAGCCGTCCACGTACGCAGTGATCATGCCTCGGCAGGCATTGTGGTCAAAGTAATGGTGATTAGGGGAGTCGGGTGGTGACACGTTTTTGTTAAAGGGGGTTGCAGCCAGTCTGTCTTCGGTGCAGCACTGGCAAGCAGCTAACCCTGTGCCTAGGGAAGTTTTGCGGCCTTGTGCATACCGCACCTCCATGTCAAAACTTTGCAGTGCCAACCAAGAGGCAACTCGTGAGTTCCTACACCTTGTCGCAGTCTTTGACTGTTAAGGAATGTCACTGGTTGATGATTGGTTTCTACAATGACTTTTTGTCCACTCAGATAATTGGCGAAATGTTTCACGACCCAGACTGTGGCTAGTAGGGCTTTTTCGCAGTCACTGAATTTAAGTTCCGGTGGTTGTAGAGTTTTGCTCGCGTATGTGACCACTCATCTATCTTTGTCGTACATCTGGTACAGTTCCATGCTTAGACATTGATTGGAGAATCCTACCTCTAGGTGGAATTCTTTGCTATAATCGGGGTATGCTAGGCATGGGGTGAGCAGAGTTTGTCTTTCAGAGCCTGCATGGCCTGTTCTTGGGGTTCACCCCATATGAACGGCATATCATTTTTGAGCAGGTCTGTCAGTGGTTTCGCCAAATCTGTATAGTTTTCAATGAATTGGCGGGAGTAGTTGCACACTCCCAGGAAGATGTGCAGTTCTGTTAGGTTTGGAGGCATTTTGATGTTGGTGAAGCCTTGGACTTGTCCAACTTATGGTTACACTCCATCTGGTCTGACAAGGAGGCCCATATAGTTGACCTTGGTCCGACACCATTGACACTTTGAGATTTTAGCACCAGCAGTTATGAGTGAGTTGGCCCAGAATGTGGTCTATCTCCTCCAAATATGTGTCTAATGTGGGGTTTTACATTAGGATGTCATCGACATAGATAAAGGTGCCTTGCTCGTTAGCATCAGGGCACACCTTATTCAAGAAGATGTTGAATTCTGCAGGTGAGTTGGCATAGCCAAATGGACACCTGGTGAAAGTGTACTGGCGGTTGGTGAAGGTAAATGCCAGTTTGTGTTGATTGTCTTCATGGACAGGAATTGTCCAGGACCCAGAGGCCATGTCAAGCGTGGAAAAGTATCTTGCTTCTTTCACTTTAGGAAGTTCCTGCTTTAACCGAGTCATCGGCCATCGAGATAGTGACACCTGTTGGTTGAGCATCTATGGTAAGTCTCCACTTACCGTTTGGTTTGATTACCGGCCATGCAGGGGCTGAATAGGTGCTGTTGCACAGTCATATGATCCTCTTTCCTAATAGGTTATCTATGATTTCCTGTACAGGTTCATAGGATGCCAAAGGAATTTTGTACTGTCGCACGAACGTGGGCGGTGCGTTTGGAGGAGCTGGGATACGCACAGAGTGAATGTGTGTGAGTCCACAATCCAAGCCTTGTCACAACATTGTCTGCAAGTCGCTCTCCTATGGCACGGCTGGGGCGTTTTCCTAAGTAAGGAATGGCATTGCACATGTACTCAGTGTCCAAGTTTGCTGCAATCCAAAACTTTATTCCAAACTTGTCCGGTTTAGATGTAATGTACACTGAAAAAAATGATACTTTGGATCAACTTAAAAAAATTGATGTAATTTGTTACAGCTAATTTTTTTAGTTTCTCACAATGCATATTTATGATTTTGTAAAGTGATTCCAGCAGATTTAAACTGGAAACCACAATTTTCCATTAGACCAATGTAAATAAGTACTTTGAATGAAGTGCACTGTGTTTCACTTTTTTCAGTGTATTGCAGAAAACAACATCGGACCTTTGTTGGAAATAACTGTTCATCAAATGTTATGTGTTGCCATGGGTTGTACGACAGCACACAGTTCTGAACAAAGCGCCCCAAATGTCTGAAATGGCAGCAAATTTGTCTGTCTGCATGCGTTCCAAATGGGTGTCCTTGATATTGAAGTGTAAATAGCGTATCAACTCTTCATATCGGTCTTGGGACATTGTGGACATTATTTTCGGAATGCCAAAGCATTTTGACCAGCAGTCACGCATGGCACCGGTTCTGCCAATTACTGCGCTGAAGAATAAAACACCGATGAATGCCATAAGCTTGTAGACACTCCAGTCAGGGTTTGTTTTGCGGGCTTTGTGTACTGTGCAGTCTATGATGGTCCTCAGCATGCTGATGTCAAATAGACGAAGCTTTGCAAGCAACTAGTCACTTTGCATCTTGCAATCTCCGTTGGTCCTGCATTGCTGACTGATGTCTGGGTTGTCTGTGTTGGCTGAATGGTGCTGAAGTCCTCAATTTGTCGCTGAACCCAAACAGTTCCATCTCTCGCTGTCTCACAAGTTCCTGCCTAAAGATAACATGACATAAGATAAAACCACTATTGACCAAAAGGGAAGAACTGTTTTGCATTTAGGAGCAGTGACAGGGTTTTCTATATATCAGCAATATGATTATCAAATATTAAAGTCTTTACTTTGATTATTAATGTCTTTCCTTTGATGTACTGTCTTTGATCTTGTCTTTGATTCTGTTCTCTATTTTCATTTATACATATATGCATGTGTGAGAGTTCATGTACCATTACTCTTTTAATTAATCACTTATTGTCAAAGCAATCATATATACATTGAAACTGTTCAAATAATCATTACAACTGCTCACATGGGAAAGTGAACAGATGATCTTTGGCTTAGTGAATGTGCAGACTGTTTTGCTAAAGCTATGTTTTTGCTAAGCACAGATGTGCATCTTTAATTAATGGTTCAGCCTTGAGGGAAGAGCGGTGTGACCGGCACACTGGTTCAGGGCTGAATGTTTGACTCTTGCTTGCCTCTACTGGTGGTTGGCTCTCACTGCGGTATTGTATCACTTCCTGTTCCGGAGCACAGCGGTGTTTTTCTGTATCTGTTAGCTCTTTAATCTGCACAATTAGATTGATCTAGTTACCTAGATAACGATTTGTTTCACAGTGTTATCTTCACGTGCCTTAACTAAAGCACTCCCTCTGCTGAATCACCTCTAAATTATTTACACATTATTCACTTTGTTTTTAGGAATCCGCTAGCTTAGCGCAGCTACTAGCTCTTAGCCAGTTTAGCATGGCGGCTTCTCCTGTCTCTCCCGCACTTTTCTGCTCTGGGTGTGAAATGTTTAGTTATTCCTCGGCCTCCTTTAGCAGTAATGGTACTTGTAATAAGTGTAGCTTATTCGTAGCTTTGGAGGCCAGGCTGGGTGAATTGGAGACTCGGCTCTGCACCGTGGAAAATTCTACAGCTAGCCAGGCCCCTGTAGCCGGTGCGGACCAAGGTTGCTTAGCTGCCGTTAGTTTCCCTCTGGCAGATCCCAAGCAGCCGGGAAAGCAGACTGACTGGATGACTGTGAGGAGGAAACATAGTTCTAAACAGAAGCCCCGTGTACACCGCCAACCCGTTCACATTTCTAAACGTTTTTCCCCACTCGACGACACACCCGCCGAGGATCAAACTCTGGTTATTGGCGACTCTGTTTTGAGAAATGTGAAGTTAGCGACACCAGCAACCATAGTCAATTGTCTTCCGGGGACCAGAGCAGGGGACATTGAAGGAAATTTGAAACTGCTGGCTAAGGCTAAGCGTAAATTTGGTAAGATTGTAATTCACGTCGGCAGTAATTAATTAATTTGTCTTGTTAGGAGAGACGGCATCCATCCCACTTTGGATAGAGCAGCTCTCATTTCTAGAAATCTGGCCAATTTTCTTAAATCCTCCAAACCGTGACTATCCAGGGTTGGGACCAGGAAGCAGAGTTGTAGTCTTACACACCTCTCTGCAGCTTCTCTCCCCCTGCCATCCCCTCATTACCCCATCCCCGTAGAGACGGTGCCTGCTCCCAGACCACCAATAACCAGCAAAAATCTATTTAAGCATAAAAATTCAAAAAGAAAAAATAATATAGCACCTTCAACTGCACCACAGACTAAAACAGTTAAATGTGGTCTATTAAACATTAGGTCTCTCTCTTCTAAGTCCCTGTTAGTAAATTATATAATAATTGATCAACATATTGATTTATTCTGCCTTACAGAAACCTGGTTACAGCAGGATGAATATGTTAGTTTAAATGAGTCAACACCCCCGAGTCACACTAACTGCCAGAATGCTCGTAGCATGGGCCGAGGTGGAGGATTAGCAGCAATCTTCCATTCCAGCTTATTAATTAATCAAAAACCCAGACAGAGCTTTAATTCATTTGAAAGCTTGACTTTTAGTCTTGTCCATCCAAATTGGAAGTCCCAAAAACCAGTTTTATTTGTTATTATCTATTGTCCACCTGGTCATTACTGTGAGTTTCTCTGTGAATTTTCAGACCTTTTGTCTGACTTAGTGCTTAGCTCAGATAAGATAATTATAGTGGGCGATTTTAACATCCACACAGATGCTGAGAATGACAGCCTCAACACTGCATTTAATCTGTTATTAGACTCAATTGGCTTTGCTCAAAATGTAAATGAGTCCACCCACCACTTTAATCATATCTTAGATCTTGTTCTGACTTATGGTATGGAAATTGAAGAATTAACAGTATTCCCTGAAAACTCCCTTCTGTCTGATCATTTCTTAATAACATTTACATTTACTCTGATGGACTACCCAGCAGTGGGGAATAAGTTTCATTACACTAGAAGTCTTTCAGAAAGCGCTAGGTTTAAGGATATGATTCCTTCTTTATGTTCTCTAATGCCATATACCAACACAGTGCAGAGTAGCTACCTAAACTCTGTACGTGAGATAGAGTATCTCGTCAATAGTTTTACATCCTCATTGAAGACAACTTTGGATGCTGTAGCTCCTCTGAAAAAGAGAGCTTTAAATCAGAAGTGCCTGACTCTGTGGTATAACTCACAAACTCGCAGCTTAAAGCAGACAACCTGTAAGTTGGAGAGGAAATGGCGTCTCACTAATTTAGAAGATCTTCACTTAGCCTGGAAAAAGAGTCTGTTGCTCTATAAAAAAGCCCTCCGTAAAGCTAGGACATCTTACTACTCATCACTAATTGAAGAAAATAAGAACAACCCCAGGTTTCTTTTCAGCACTGTAGCCAGGCTGACAAAGAGTCAGAGCTCTACTGAGCCGAGTATTCCTTTAACTTTAACTAGTAATGACTTCATGACTTTCTTTGCTAATAAAATTTTAACTATTAGAGAAAAAATTACTCATAACCATCCCAAAGACGTATCGTTATCTTTGGCTGCTTTCAGTGATGCCGGTATTTGGTTAGACTCTTTCTCTCAGATTGTTCTGTCTGAGTTATTTTCATTAGTTACTTCATCCAAACCATCAACATGTCTATTAGACCCCATTCCTACCAGGCTGCTCAAGGAAGCCCTACCATTATTTAATGCTTCGATCTTAAATATGATCAATCTATCTTTATTAGTTGGCTATGTACCACAGGCTTTTAAGGTGGCAGTAATTAAACCATTACTTAAAAAGCCATCACTTGACCCAGCTATCTTAGCTAATTATAGGCCAATCTCTTCCTTTTCTCTCAAAAATTCTTGAAAGGGTAGTTGTAAAACAGCTAACTGATCATCTGCAGAGGAATGGTCTATTTGAAGAGTTTCAGTCAGGTTTTAGAATTCATCATAGTACAGAAACAGCATTAGTGAAGGTTACAAATGATCTTCTTATGGCCTCAGACAGTGGACTCATCTCTGTGCTTGTTCTGTTAGACCTCAGTGCTGCTTTTGATACTGTTGACCATAAAATTTTATTACAGAGATTAGAGCATGCCATAGGTATTAAAGGCACTGTGCTGCGGTGGTTTGAATCATATTTATCTAATAGATTACAATTTGTTCATGTAAATGGGGAATCTTCTTCACAGACTAAGGTTAATTATGGAGTTCCACAAGGTTCTGTGCTAGGACCAATTTTATTCACTTTATACATACTTCCCTTAGGCAGTATTATTAGACGGCATTGCTTAAATTTTCATTGTTACGCAGATGATACCCAGCTTTATCTATCCATGAAGCCAGAGGACACACACCAATTAGCTAAACTGCAGGATTATCTTACAGACATAAAGACATGGATGACCTCTAATTTCCTGCTTTTAAACTCAGATAAAACTGAAGTTATTGTACTTGGCCCCACAAATCTTAGAAACATGGTGTCTAACCAGATCCTTACTCTGGATGGCATTACCCTGACCTCTAGTAATACTGTGAGAAATCTTGGAGTCATTTTTGATCAGTATATGTCATTCAAAGCGCATATTAAACAAATATGTAGGACTGCTTTTTTGCATTTACGCAATATCTCTAAAATTAGAAAGGTCTGATGCTGAAAAACTAATTCATGCATTTATTTCCTCTAGGCTGGACTATTGTAATTCATTATTATCAGGTTGTCCTAAAAGTTCCCTGAAAAGCCTTCAGTTAATTCAAAATGCTGCAGCTAGAGTACTAACGGGGACTAGAAGGAGAGAGCATATCTCACCCATATTGGTCTCTCTTCATTGGCTTCCTGTTAATTCTAGAATAGAATTTAAAATTCTTCTTCTTACTTATAAGGTTTTGAATAATCAGGTCCCATCTTATCTTAGGGACCTCATAGTACCATATCACCCCAATAGAGCGCTTCGCTCTCAGACTGCAGGCTTACTTGTAGTTCCTAGGGTTTGTAAGAGTAGAATGGGAGGCAGAGCCTTCAGCTTTCAGGCTCCTCTCATGTGGAACCAGCTGCCAATTCAGATCAGGGAGACAGACACCCGCTCTACTTTTAAGATTAGGCTTAAAACTTTCTTTTTTGCTAAAGCTTATAGTTAGGGCTGGATCAGGTGACCCTGAACCATCCCTTAGTTATGCTGCTATAGACTTAGACTGCTGGGGGGTTCCCATGATGCACTGAGTGTTTCTTTCTCTTTTTGCTCTGTATGCACCACTCTGCATTTAATCATTAGTGATTGATCTCTGCTCCCCTCCACAGCATGTCTTTTTCCTGGTTCTCTCCCTCAGCCCCAACCAGTCCCAGCAGAAGACTGCCCCTCCCTGAGCCTGGTTCTGCTGGAGGTTTCTTCCTGTTAAAAGGGAGTTTTTCCTTCCCACTGTCGCCAAGTGCTTGCTCACAGGGGGTCGTTTTGACCGTTGGGGTTTTTACGTAATTATTGTATGGCCTTGCCTTAGAATATAAAGTCCCTTGGGGCAACTGTTTGTTGTGATTTGGCGCTATATAAATAAAATTGATTGATTGATTGAATGTTGTTATGGGAATGCTAGGAGATTGGAGGCTTAAAGCCATAACAGTTTTCATATCGACGTGAGACCAGACTTTGTGTGTTTTTCTTGTTTTGTATTATTGTTGCCCCTATATCCTTGTATGTAACTTTATTTCAATAAATATGCGAGGCAGATGGGCGGTGCCCTTCAGAACTGACAGGACGGTCATTAGCGGAGGGTGACACTTGTTTGCTCTCTCCTGATCAGGAAAAAGAAATTCACTGTCTCCTGCATGATTATTTTGTGTTAACTGAGTTGTTCTTTTCAGGTCCAACTCTGAGCAACTCTGACAAGCATATATAGATTAAACCATAAACAGAAAGACGTGAACACAGACAATGCTACAATATAAAAGCAAAATGTAAATATCTTGGAGTTTTTGCTTGCGTCCTTGCTTTTCTGGGCCTTTTCTTCTCTTTTCTGGGACTTATGTTCAGTGCGCTTGCGCTTCTGGGATGAAGAAGACTTTTCTCCAGTGCGCCTGCATTTTTGGCACCGTGGTTTGTCTTCAGCATGCTGTTTGCCTTTTCTGAATTGGGAAGACTTTCCTTTCACAGATGAAGGCTTCTCTTCATCGTCCTCCTCTGTAACAATTATTAGTCTTTTAGTCCGCTTATGTGCAAGTCTCGTGTGAAGAGGCTGTTTCGGCTGTGAATCCGTTGGTGCTGGCATGTCCTCATCAGAGGAGGAATCAGAGGGGATGAACTCAGGGAGTAGTGATGAAGATTCCTTCATTGGTGAATCAGAGTCCACATCTGGGAGTGCTTGCAAAAGAGCTAAGGCTTCCAGATGAGTGTATTTCTTGCTTGACCAACTTGCTGCCATTGTGATGTTTGTCTTCTTGACTTGAAGATGTGTCTGCTTTTATAGTCAAAATGTCACACATACGCCCACATACATCAGGTAACCCTAAAGGGGCTTTTTCACAGTGGTGTATTCGTAGAGCTGCTCATTGCAGTGTTGTGTTTCATTTAAATATGCCCGAAATACGCGCGTAATCAGCCTTTAACAGTGTTCGTTCATACTTGCAGCTGTGTGTGTTCGCTTTTTAATATGTGCACACAGTCGCGTGTGCGATGCCACTCCAGTTTCAGTGCTATTTCAGTGCGCTCTGTTCTCTACTGCATGGTGTGGTGCGGCTCAAAAACAGTCATTTAAGATTATTATTATTATTATTATTTTTTTTTTTTAATGCAGCGAGTGCTAGTTTATTTTAGAGTCACAGCTCTTTTCAGCTTTGAACAGACTGATCGATCAGGGCATTTGATGAGCGCACTGACATGCTGCGAGTGCGCGTGTATTTTAAAGAGTCACAGCTACGATTAGACACACAGAGAGAGAGAGAGAGAGAGAGAGCGCTTTTACGAAATGATGCGACACAGTGAAACAGTTATATAATTAGTCCAGTATGATTAAGTGAAGCAACGATCTTGCACTATCTGTATCTATGAGGTCTGTTAGAAAAGTTTCCGACCTTTTTATTTTTTTCAAGGTGTTTTTTGTTGTGCGACATGAGCGGCTCCATCCCGACGCGCAAATTCCTCCGCAAGTCTTTCATTACAAAATCTGCTATAACAGTGGAATGTGCCGCAGAAGTGCTGATGTCCACAATTTCTGCGATTTCTCTGGTAGTCACACGACGTCCCGGATCAACACAGCCTTCACTTTGGAAATGATCTGGTCGTTTCAGCCTGTCAATGGCCGCTGGAAGCGAGGCGCGCTCTCTGTTGCTGTGGGCCGTCTTTAATCCAGTTGTAATCCTCCTTAATCTGTGTGACGCCGATAGAATCTTCACCGAAAGCCATCTGAATTTTCCGAATGGTTTCCACCTGGCTGTCTCACACAATTTCTGAAAAAATTTTCATGGAGCAAAGCGGCAGTCGCTCAGCCATTTCCCTGACAATGAAAATCCGACAAGGGGGCTGGACCAGTGCTCACTCAAAGCCTGCCCACAGGCGAATGACGCAACCGACAGGCGTGAAAAAACTCATGCATGCGCACGAAGGTTCAAGCTTGGCTGATGCAAGCGCACATGATTCAAATCCATATAGTTTTTGAAAAACAATAAAAAGGTCGGATACTTTTCTAACAGACCTCGTATATAGCTCCAGAAGAACAATAGGGAGATGTGAAGTGGCGCACAGTACCGTGTTGAAGCGTGGGCGGGCTCACAATAGCGGACAGTAGCACGGCGCTGTGTGTACTCGTGTGAAGGCTTCATGCTGTGCTGTACACCGAAGAACATGAAACAGGTTTAATTTCTTCCATCCTACGCGCGTAGCCCTCAACATACTGCTACGTATTGAGAAAAAACTCCTCGTGAAGTGGGCGGAGAGCTGCTCATTACAGCATAGATGATACGCTGTAATGAGCAGCTCTACGAATACACCACTGTGAAAGCCCCTTAACCCCACACAGCCTGTTTGTCTATGCAGATTGGGGACTGCATGCTGCATTAACATATGTTTGGGCTAGTGAATGGCTCATTAATTAACCATTGTGCCACAATTATGGGCTCTTGGAGTAGAGAGGGGTACCTTTCCCTGTGCAAATTTGCGCAGGCTCAGTCTCTAAAGTGTTAACCAGCCAAGTGGGGTGGCTTTGGATATCAGGATGTCTTCGTCAGTGTCGTTATGCACCACTAAGTGAGTTGTCTGACTTCTTAGGCTCAGAAGTGGGGTGGCTTCGAGAGACAGTCCCAGTTCAGTGAAGAGCTGGGATGGCTGGAAGACCACCTGCGAGTGCTGGAACCACTGTCCTGGATGAATCACGAGGCGGAGTGGTGCATTTTTCAGGTTGGCAGGTAAAGTGATGTGACCATCATTCACTACCTCACATGCATCAAGGATCAAATGTCCAGACTTTAGACACTCTGGATCGGAATAAGCGTCGTCGTCATGTGCTCTGGTCAGAGACCAGAGGACCTGATTGACTCTGTCAACCTGTACCTCCAATCGGACAAGGAGGTCGCCTCCTATGTAGACAGAGCATGGTAAGTTTGGAACGACTAAGAATGTGTGGCTCAATTCTCATTGGTTCCAGCGTGTTCTGAGCGTGCAGATTCCAGTTGCCTTGAGTACGGTCTGGGGTAGAGGGTCCTTTGGAAAACGGAAAGATTTCCCCACATATAAAATGTCTGGCTTGGATTTTCTCAATGAGTCAAACAGACTTTTACTAATAGCTGATCTTTCGGCCCAAAGAGCCAGAGCTACATCAGCTGTGTGTGTGTTTTTCAGAAAGTGTCCTTCGGCCAGCAGTACATCTGGGGACCATGAAGCATTCTGCGGGTCTACAGTCGATGGGATGTTCGCTGTGACCATGTCATGTGGGGGTTCTGTATCCTCTGCGATCAAAGTCTCAATGGCATAACATTGGGGCTCTGCTGGTTGCGTCACCTCAGGTGGGAGAGGGTGACAGACCTGTGCCCACAGTTTTAACCGTTTGAAATCAATGATGGGTTCAAATCAGTTGAGAAAATCTTTCCCTTTGAGAAAGGGAATGGTGTCGAGTGCCGATATGTACACAGGGTGTACCAGACTCATGGGGCAGACAGTGATGTTGACCAGAGCCATTGAGGACAAAGGTGCCAGGTTGTTCATGTAGGGCTGGAAACGGACGCTCAGCATGTGATCTCTTGTCCTGATTGACCTGGACTACCAAGAAGGCACTGGGAGGACCAGACTTGGTCTGTCTTGGTTCTTGGTCCCCATCTAAAAAGTACGGTGTCTCAGGACGTGAGTCCTGGGATGGTGCCGCTAGCGGGTTGTCTACACTCCGGTATAGGTCTTCCTCAGATGCCTTTGGCAGAGTTTATGAAGACACCAGGTGGGGAATTGGAGCTATGCGGTTTACACACAGCACGTTAACTTTCTTTTTGGTCTTTTCATCCTCAAACTCCTGGAGGAGGCCTTTCATGATCTTACGGATTTCTTGTTGGAGGCTTGAGTCCACATCCTTACTTGAGTGCTTGGACCGGTCTCTTTCTCTGGCGTCTCGATTCCAAGTACTCTTATTGTTGCGTCCAGGTGGTCCCTGATGTGGATGTCTGGAACCCTGCCATTCCTGGGATTGGTCACCTGGGTACTCACGTCTGTCATCGGGGTGATCTTCCCATGTGGTGGGGTTCTCCCACTGTCTGGGTTTGAATTTATTACCCTGATTCTCACCAGTTTCTGAGCCCTCTTTGGTTCTGAAGTCATTTTGGTTTTGTGAGGACCACTGCGGTTTTGCTTGTGGTTGGCCTCTGACAGATGGTTTCATCTGTCGAGGGGAGGTAGTGGCAGAGCCGGTATGGGGTTTAAATGACCCCCTGAAGGTGCCTTTGAGCTCCAGGGTAGGCCTCGGTGCTTCAAGGCTGAGGATCATTTTGTCCTCAAGTTTACCCTCTCTCTTAATTTGTTTAGCAAAACCATTCACAGCAAGGTCATGCAGGTACTGTATGGGAGCCTCATTGGGATCTCCCAGGATTCCCAGATGATGACTCGTGGTAGGGTGGAGGTTCTCAAGGAAAAAGGTTTTAAAATTAAGGTCTTCTTCCATACCTTGTTCATTTCAGGTGCCAAAATAGGTACAGAGAAGCCTGTTATAGTATTGTTGGGGCGGTTCGTGCCTGCCTTGTTTGATGGCCATAGCAGCGGGTAGGCCTGTCAGAATGGAGTGATCCAAATATTCTTTTTCTAATGCTAAGCTAAGTTTAGCAAAGTCTTGTCGTACCTCCGCGGGTTGACACTCAACGAACCAGCTAACCTCACTACCGGAGGTCCGCTTGATGAGGTAGATGTAATGCTCACCGGTAGCATGAGTGAAATCCCTGAGGTAATATCATATGTCATTTAACCCATGAGTGATTCTGCATGTTTGAGCTTCAGGGCTGTGGCAATGGCTAACTTGCCAAGCACTATAGCCAGGCTTTTGTTTTCCACAGTTGCTGCTAATGTCTGACTGAGTTCAGACATTTCAGCAAGTACGCCTTCGCATGTGACTCGTTGCATATTGTGCAAGTAGTCAGGGAATATTTCGGCGGTTAGGTTGGCTAATTCCTCTTCTAAAAGCTCACCTGAGTTGCTACGACCTTAGCTTTCCAGGTCGGTAGAAGCACTTGGTTTGTTGTCACTGGGCGTGGCCATGTTGGCTTTCTGGGGTGACGGTTAGACAGCATCCACCAGAAACAAAACAATAAAGAATCAACAACAAATTGATAAGATGAGCGATAATAAAAAATATTTACAGATGAACCAGCTGCAGAAGTGTGAAATGGATTACTGAGTTAACTGCAGGTGAAACCAGCAGTGGAGAATTCACACAAATGCAAAAGGAAATTTTTGAGGAGTGTTATTCGATGTACAACCCCTGGCAAAAATTGTGGAATCACCGGCCTCGGAGGATGTTCATTCAGTTGTTTAATTTTGTCGAAAAAAAGCAGATCACAGACATGACACAAAACTAAAGTCATTTCAAATGGCAACTTTCTGGCTTTAAGAAACACTATAAGAAATCAAGAAAAAAAAATAGTGGCAGTCAGTAACGGTTACTTTTTTACACCAAGCAGAGGGAAAAAAATATGGACTCACTCAATTCTGAGGAATAAATTATGGAATCACCCTGTAAATTTTCATCCCCAAAACTAACACCTGCATCAAATCAGATCTGCTCGTTAGTCTGCATCTAAAAAGGAGTGAACACACCTTGGAGAGCTGTGGCACCAAGTGGACTGACATGAATCATGGCTCCAACATGAGAGATGTCAATTGAAACAAAGGAGAGGATTATCAAACTCTTAAAAGAGGGTAAATCATCACGCAATGTTGCAAAAGATGTTGGTTGTTCACAGTCAGCTGTGTCTAAACTCCCGACCAAATACAAACAACATGGGAAGGTTGTTAAAGGCAAACATACTGGTAGACCAAGGAAGACATCAAAGCATCAAGACAGAAAACTTAAAGCAATATGTCTCAAAAATCGAAAATGCACAACAAAACAAATGAGGAACGAATGGGAGGAAACTGGAGTCAATGTCTGTGACCGAACTGTAAGAAACCGCCTAAAGGAAATGGGATTTACATACAGAAAAGCTAAACGAAAGCCATCATTAACACCTAAACAGAAAAAAACAAGGTTACAATGGGCTAAGGAAAAGCAGTCGTGGACTGTGGATGACTGGATGAAAGTCATATTCAGTGATGAATCTCGAATCTGCATTGGGCAAGGTGATGATGCTGGAACTTTTGTTTGGTGCCATTCCAATGAGATTTATAAAGATGAATGCCTGAAGAGAACATGTAAATTTCCACAGTCATTGATGATATGGGGCTGCATGTCAGGTAAAGGCACTGGGGAGATGGCTGTCATTACATCATCAATAAATGCACAAGTTTACGTTGATATTTTGGACACTTTTCTTATCCCATCAATTGAAAGGATGTTTGGGGATGATGAAATCATTTTTCAAGATGATAATGCATCTTGCCATAGAACAAAAACTGTGAAAACATTCCTTGCAAAAAGACACATAGGGTCAATGTCATGGCCTACAAATAGTCTGGATCTTAATCCAATTGAAAATCTTTGGTGGAAGTTGAAAAAAAATGGTCCATAACAAGGCTCCAACCTGCAAAGCTGATCTGGCAACAACAATCAGAGAAAGTTGGAGCCAGATTGATGAAGAGTACTGTTTGTCACTCATTAAGTCCATGCCTCAGAGACTGCAAGCCGTTATAATAGCCAGAGGTGGTGCAACAAAATACTAGTGATGTGTTGGAGCGTTCTTTTGTTTTTCATGATTCCATAATTTTTTCCTCAGAATTGAGTGATTCCATATTTTTTTCCCTCTGCTCGGTCTAAAAAAGTAACCCTTACTGACTGCCACATTTTTTTTTCCTGATTTCTTATAGAGTTTCTTATAGACAGAAAGTTGTCATTTGAAATGACTTTAGTTTTGTGTCATGTCTGTGATCTGCTTTTTTTCTACAAAATTAAACAACTGAATGAACATCCTCCGAGGCCGGTGATTCCATAATTTTTGCCAGGGGTTGTATTATGTACACAAAAGTAGAACTATTCTTTGTTTAGTTATTGTCATGTAACACCAATATTCTCTGTTTAGAATTGCTATGGGTTACACTTTAGTAGCTTTAGCACTTTCACTTTAAAGAGAAATCCCTCCTGAATGAGATGTTCTTTTGATGAGGTAGGAGAGTTAAAAAAGTTACTAAAGGATTTTCTGATTAATCTTAATTAAATAGCATTAAAACTATAAAGTTCATTAGCTAGTTGTGAAAACAACAAGATTAAATATGTGTGTACACTTGATTCATATCAAAACAGTAGAATAAAAGTGTAATATTTCCAATTAGAATTGGAGAAGTGACTTAAGAGTTTAAAGAAAATTATTATGCAAGGCTAGTGACCAGCAGTCGGCAGACAATCCGGTTACTGTAGCAGGCTATTGGGTTGTTAGCGGAAGCTAGACTAACTGGTTAGGCGCCTTAGCTGTGGTGATTAGCACCTGGGTTAATTCGATTGTCGGAGCCTCGGCGTTTGAAAGCAGCTAACGGCCTGTTAGCACGCTATTGCCTCTGGCTTTCCGATGGCTGATTAGTGTTCAATCCGGGTTAAGGGGCTGTTAGCATGGCTGGAGAAGCTAGTGCATGTTAGCGCTCTATTAGCAGGCCCGTACTGTTGACTGTAGCACCGACAGCTGAGATCGATTGAACAAAATTACACGGAATAATTAACATGCAGGTTTCATGCAGTTAGTGACCGTTAGAAGCAGCTTGGTTTACCAAGTAATGCTTAATGAAACAAATTGTAACGATTTTCAACACCGCTTGTGACTGCTAAGCAGCTCGGAGCGGGAGTTCCAAGATGGCGACTGTTTCCGTTGAACGTGTGACGTAACACAGGTTGATGGCGGTGCATCAAGCTGTGGATAGCATCGTGACGTCAGCGCGTTGTGACATAGTTCACACACAGAGGGGGTTTGAAGCAGGCAATGCCTCCTCTTCAAACTTTTCCACTCACAACAATAAATTCTTAAAAAACGTGCTCGCTTTTTCACAAAATGGCGGCTACAGCGGTCCTTTGAGCAATACAGCACCTTAAAACACACAAGATGGTGGACACGGGGATTCCCCTCCCCTTTTCTCTCAAACAAGCTTTTGATCAGGACGTCTCCTGATCAGGGAAGCAACCACTGGCAATCCTTTTCTGAAATATAGGCTCAGTGTAACATCGGAATCTCAGCTCACGTAAATCGTGGCTGGACAATCAAAGCATAATGTGCTGACTGATTGTGACTGGTTAAGTAGCTAATTTAACCAGTCCCTTGGAGTCACGAATACAGTGATTACAAAAATTGGAATCTCGCAATTCTGCAATATGTATTCAAGTGAACAGTTTAAATCTGGAGACTCGCAGTATTTAACTGTCACAGAGGCCTCACTTTAAACATGAATTTCTCATGTGAAAAGAAAACAGTGCTCTCTCTTATACCCACGCAGAGAGTTCAGAATAAAGAAAGATTAAGTTGCTCCATACACTTCCAACTTAATTGGCTGTGTTTTTATATGATTCACAGAGGTTCAGACCTGATAAATGCGCCTCACACGGGGCACCAATAAACTGTAGCCGAACCAGGTAGAATATAATATGTGTTTTAGGATATTTGAAATTATCACTTGTAGATAATTTTACTTCGACTACTGGGGCACCACCTATCACTGCCTGATATTATAACAAGGTTATAATATCTCTGATTTTCGGGTCAGTCAATAGGAAATTAAAATCAGTCTCAAACGTCAGGAGTAAGCTCTGCAGGTCAGATCCGACAACCTCTGTAAAACCATACAAAATCACAGACAACTTTACACATTTAAGATATTTATTTAACTCTGGCAGGAGTTAAATAACAGGACATATCACAGTAAGCAATTTAATGATGACGAAATTCAATGAGCAATGATTATATAACGTTCAGATAATTTGGTTTCATAGTGGGAGTTTTAGGAGTTAAATTCCTTCTAATCGGCAGGGAATTTACTTTGGTATTTATTAACATAAGAGAAGATTAATGATTTTGTTGGATAGTTAAATAAAGCCACTCTGTTTTCTTTTATCTGACACCGTAGTCTGGTTTTACTTCGGAGGCGTTGTGCAGATCGGTCTCCGTTGGTCAGGTGCTGGAATCATCTCCTTTTCAGTCGATGCTCCGTCCATCACACAGCTGCTTCAGGGACCTTGACAAAGAGACTCAGCCGGTCAACCCGCTCAGTTTCATTGGTTACCGGGGATGCTTTTAGTTGTTATGCTACGACTTGTGGTGGCAGTTCAAATTGCTGTTGACATCTCAGCAAACCCGGGTGTTTTTATCTCTGCAGCGCTCCGTAGTCTGGGCTGTCAGATTAAGGGTTTGAGCATCTTTATTCTCTATCAAAAAAAATCTAAAATTCGTCTTTCATCGTCGTCTTTTGGAAGCTGGGTCAAATGAAAAATCAATACAAAAATAGCTGACTTTATGAGAAAAAATGTTCACGAGGGGAATTTGGAGTTGAAGAAAGGTTTTAATTTGAAAAATAGAAAAAGGAACTTAAATGCGCATGCACATTTAACTTACAAAAGTTGAGCAAAGGTAATCTGTCGAAAAGAGGAAAAGTAATTTCTTGTTGTTGCGCACAAACAAGAAATAAGTTTTAAGCAGCACGTGGTTTCAAACAAAGACTCATAAAATCTGTAGGACGGCGAGGCAGCATCTCAAGACCCAGGAAAAAGAAAAAGTGTAGGAGTGCAGAGCAAAAGAGAAGAGAGCGAGTTCCCAGGGGTGCAGGCTTTTAAAGGTTAAAAGCTCCACCCCCAAGAATTCTCGGTACTGTAGTTTTTTTCTGAGTTTCTTTGTCTGGTTTTATATATTTAAATCAGCATATGCTCCTAAATTCCTGCCTTAAAACCAAACAAGTCCTGTAGGATAACTCTTGTAGATGTATTTCCATGGAAATGCACACACAACACAATTATATATGAAAGAAAGCACATTAGGTAAACTTTCCACAATGAACAGAGTATAGCATACCCAGTGGTGGGCACAGATAACCAAAAAATTAACTTTGATAATAGATAATCAGATAACTGAAAAGTTATCTTTGATAAAGATAAAACAATAAACCACCCAAAATGTATCGGAAGTTGCAGATAACCGATAAATTCCAGTATTGTCTCCGGTACATTTGCAACTACTAACAAGCTGAATTTGAGTTTTAACACCACGATCGCTTCTGGTAACATCAAAAGTGATGACAGAACCAAACAGTGAGCCCACACTTCTGTCTTTGAACATCTTGCCAACTGCTGGAAGCTCTTGTTTACTACATGCCACAAAGCTCAGCTCTCTAAACAATCACAACGCTCCCATCAGGCGGAGGTCTTGGAAAATAAAGCAATGCTGAGTTATGGTTTGGTGTATAAATAAAATGAATACTGATAGAATAACTCCATTAATGTCAATTCTGTCATTTGTACAAAGTTAAAATATAACATATCTTTTAATGTTGAATAATGCAATAATTCTGAAGTTTTGTAACAAACACAGACAGATCGCAAAGGATTCTGGGTAAAATGTGCCTCCGCTAAACACTGATTGGTTGAGTCATTCATTATGTAATCCGACACGTTAATGTGATGTGTGTCGTGTGTTGGTGTTTATAGATAAATGTGCTTTTGTACAATATTAAATTTTTTTATTTGTAAAAATGGGCATTTTTACGGAGCCCTGGAAGTGTCATCTCAAAATGTTTTGCATGTGGAGAGATTGTGTGCATGTTTTAGCATCGTTTGAGTAAAACAAGGGCACGATCTACTTAAACGTGGCCACAATTTGTAAAACGTGCACTCAGTATTGTCTTTACACATAAATGTTGGCTATTAGTCAACAAACCAGGAGACAATGTAATACATTTCCCCATTAGAAATGGATCTGGTCAGAGTGTATCATCATGGTTTGAGCGCACAAGGACATATAGAGAACTCTGGCTACTCACATAACATCATCTGGAGTTTAAGCACATTAAAAAGGATGCTGAGGGCAAAGCATCTCCCCGTCATGAGGATGACAATTTAGGTCATATTATGAAGTTCATTTTGAATGAAAGGAAAACGTGCGCACGTTTTATTAATTCGAGACCTCAATTAAAGGAAAACATATGCACAAATTATCATGGCCAGGAAAACGTGCGCACATTTTATTAATTTGAGAGCACGGTTTATTAATTCGTGGGCTCAATTAAAGGAAAATGTGCGCACAAATTATCATGGCCAGAATAAAATGTCACTTTAAGTGACCTCTCCCAGGTTCTGTACTCCCATCGAGAGTTGTTGTAAATTAAGTTTTTAAAAAAGCTTCTGTTTACGTTTTGCTTCTGGAAACACGAGTCCAAAGTGTGGTTTTTGAACGTACAATGTCTGTGAGAACATAAATCATGCCCTCTGAATGTTTACACCGTGCTGTTCTGTGGTACATTTTGAGCTGTAGCCTAGTACAGTGATTGAAAATATATTAGCCCAGCTTCAGGGCCAATAATGCCATGAACACTACTCGCCAGTAGAGACCTTGAAAACTTGCCAAACAAAATTCCAGATAATCCGTGTCTGCTACATTTAAGATGCGTGGAATTTAATAAACGCAGGCACAATAACAATGTATATAAACCCAGAGAATATACTCACGAGAGTTTTGGCATGAGAGTTTAATGCTGTTGTCCAGAGCCTGATCAGAGTGTTTCAAATGCATTTCTCATGTCGTGAACGTACGAGATTACCCATAATGCACTGCTGGGCACAGCATATATATCCACTCTAAAACCTTAAACTTAGCGCATTACTTTAAAACTAAAACATATATCTGATTTTTTCACTTTATAAACTTCAGACATGACATTAATTTAAATAACTTGTCCGAAATTAGTTTGGCTTAAAGTTGAACCATAACTTAAAAATGTATGCTTCTGGATGACTTGGGTGATATTGCCCTCGTATTGTATTGGGTAAAAGAAATTAGTTTTTTTTTTTTTTTGGGACCAGTTCTCCTTTGCCTGCATAGGACAGAGTGGTTTCTTCTTGAAGCAGCTCTTCTCTGTTTTGCAGAGGGTAGGACTACACATCAGCTACGAAACATTTAACAGGTAGGTGCTCAGCTGATTTTGAATTTTATAAATGTTTGTAGCTGTTAAGCTTTATTTACCACATTATCCATCTAAAATTATCAGACAAAAAATTATTGCTTAAGATAAGATTAAGATAATTAGTCCGATAATGTTTTTAAAGTTATCTAAAAAAGATAATCCGATAGTGAAAACATTACCTTCGATAATTAGCGGATTATCGGAACTGTGCCCACCACTGAACATACCAGATATATTACTTTCATGCATGAGGTTAAATGGTCACATGTTTCTTTTCCTTTTAAGACTGATGCCTGCCTGATGTCTTAGCCTCACTTTTGACAAATACCCAGTCAGTAGACAGATGTGGATAGTTTAAAACTCAGTGCTCAAAACTACACTTGACATGATTGCACCACCTGTGTTGGAACCGCGCTCCCCCAATCACAGTCACCTGGTTCAATGATTACCTGCGTGACCTCAAGCATAAAGCAAGAGGTCTCGAATGGAAATGGTGTCGTTCAAACTTACAAGTATTCCACCTTGCGTGGCGTGATTGCTATCTTAGACTATAAGCATGCATTATTGGCTACAAAGCCGACCTACTACTCTGATTTGATCAACAAAAATAACCATAACTCAAATGTTCTTGTTCAACAGGGTGGCAACACTTATTCATGGACAACCCCTGTAGCTCGCTCTCCTTTTACAGCACAAGATTTCCTGGATTACTTTGAGAAGAAAATAGATGACATTAGGTGACCATATCCCAGCATGCCTTAACCCAGCCAGTACACATGCTATTGAGGTGGGCGTCAGTACTGAGGTATTACCTAGATTTACAGAATTTGACCATACCTCTCTCGGCATGCTGACGAAACATAACGTCAACAAAAAGCACAACCTGTTTATTTGACCCTATACCAACAAAACTGTTTAAGGACCTGTGGCCCACTCTTGGGCGATTGTGCTGGAAATTATTAATCTTTCTTTAACTTCTGGATCTGTTCCTAATGTTTCAGATCTGTAGTGATTAAACAATTACTTAAGAAACCTAATCTTGACCCTAGTGTATTGAAAAACTACGGCCGATATCAAATCTATCATTTTGCTCTAAAATTCTGGAAACAGTGATGTCACAGCAGCTCATCGACTATCTTACTGAGGATAATCTCTTTGAGCCATTACAGTCTGCTTTTAGAAATATCATTCCACAGAGACGGCTCTCACTAAAGTGGTGAATGATCTTCTGCTACATTGTATTCGGACACCACTACGGTTCTGTTGCTGTTAGATCTCAGTGCTGCATTTGATACAGTGGATCATATCTACTTGATAGGCTGGAAAATCATTTTGGGATTACTGGGAGTGCCCTTGCATGGCTGATGTCATACTTGACCAGTCGTTCTCACTGTGTTTTATACAGTAACACTACCTCTAACCTTAGTGACATGAATTTGGGGTTCCACAGGGGTCTGTCTTAGCTCCCCTGATTTTCCCTTTTATATAGCACCCCTTGGGCACATATGGCGGCGTTTTGGGATTACCTTTTCACTGCTATGTAGATGATACTCAGTTATATATGCCAATAACTGCTGGTAATCTCGTTCACATAAATCCTTAGAAGATTGCCTTGCAGCAGTGAGAAGTTGGATGTCTAGAAACTTCCTATTTTAAACTCTGATAAGACTGAAATGATGGTTCTTGGTCCAGTGAGACATCGGCATCAATTTGACCAGTTTAACACTCAGCCTAGGCTCATGTGTCATACATCACACTGAAAAGTGAGGAACCTGGGGGTAATTTTTGATCCTTCATTGTCATTTCGTGTCCATATTAGAAATATTACTAGGACTGCTTTGTTCCACCTGCGAAATATAGTGAAGATTTGTCCCATCTGTCTATGGCTGATGCTGAGACCCTGATCCATGCGTTCATCTCTTCGAGGTTGGACTACTGCAATGTCTCATTTTCTGGTTTACACAGTCTAGCATTAGGGCTCTCCAATTGGTTCAAATGCTGCAGCCAGACTTTGACTTTGGCGATCACCTTATATTTCTTCTGTTTTCTTGTTAATTAATGCTGGCAAATTATACCATATTTTTTTGTCTTTCTGATGCCCTGATTCTCTTTTTTTCTCTGTTTAAGGTGCAGCTCATCCAGAGATGGGAGTTGTATTTTGTGTTGGGACCATCTGTCCTGTGCACAACAGCAATTCTTGTAATTCGTCCATGAATGTTCTGTGAATGTTTCTGTAATTGATGTTTGTAGCGTGGCCCAAGCAGAGGGTCCCCCTTTTGAGTCTGCTCGCTGAGATTTCTTCCTCAGAGGGAGTTTTTCTTACCACTGTTGCTCTGGGGGTTGGTAAGGTTAGACCTTACCTGTGTGAAGCACCTCTGAGGAACCTCTGTTGTGTTTGGGTGCTATATAAAGGAAAATTGAATTTATTTATTTTTTTTTTTTTTTCTGTTACAACAATACCATGCACTTTTTAAAACGTGGTTACTGTGGGAAAGTGTAGGGACATGGACCACAACAGGGGGCATAAAGGACACGGACAATGGATGAGCCCAAAAAGATAACAATTTTAACTGTTGTGAATGTGCACCACGAATACAGACATCACAGATTTTGAATTCAAGTCAATATATATTACAGGTGACGTGTGGGGCAGGCTTGAGGATAGAAGACGTCTGTCCAGAGAAGAGCCGGGCCCCACACGATTTCCACTGCCCAACCGATCTGACGCACACCGGAGCCGCCAAGTCCTGAGTCCCAGGTGGCCACCGTCTCCAGCTGTCAGGACCAGGTACTGCTGGCAGGAGGCAGAAACAGTTAATGGTGGGTGTGTGTGTACACACCCAGTACAACAGTTCAGCAACAGTCTCTCCTTTTTCTGGTGGGAAAAACACCTCCACCTCCGAACAAGAACACAGTTGTATGCAGAGTCTGAGTCACTACTTATCGGAGTGAGGAGTGAAAGGCGTCACTCCTCCACCAATCCGCTGAACCAGCCTCCAGCTCAAGTATGAGAATCAGGACACCTGCAAACAGTTCAGAAGAGAATCACGTGCGTTGGGCACCAAACACGGCTGAGAGTATTACCTGAATGTAAGACGATATCTCAGCAGTGAGGTGGAGTTGCTGCCCGGCTTTTGTGGAGATGGTGGTGATGAGTGACAGCTGGTGATGATGATGAGTGACAGCTGTCACTCCCGGTTGCTCCTGCAAGGCGGTTGCGCCCCCTCGTGCCGGAAGCCTGCACTTCAGGCAGGCGCCCTCTGGTGGGGGCAGCAGTACCTCCTCTCAGCGGCCCACACAACAGTTACAATTGAAATATGCATGAGTTGGGTTACATGCCCTTCCCCAATTCTTCCAACAGGGGTCACTCTTGTTCCATGGACTGGATTTGGATTTCATCACAACATGTGAACGAGGTCAATACTTGGTCGATTTTTAATCAGAGAAACTGGACTGTGATCAACATGTGATGGCAATTCTTCAGTGAGCTGTTTTTTCTTGAGTCTATGTTGAAAGACATCATTTGAGGACTTATTTTGGAAGAAAGTATGTCTTTCTGTGGTCTGTTTTTTATGGGAGAGGAGCTGGCACATCTGTTTTGGAATCTTGATAAGGAGATTCGCAGCTCCGTGAGGAATGCATTTTGAGGAGTCTTATATCCTGGAAAGGGTGGGGGTTTATGACACCGAGCATCCTGTGTCGGCTCGGAGGGTCTCCCTTTGACACCTGGAGATATACCAGGCCTTGCTGTGTAAATTGTTCCTTTTGTAGAAATTTCATGAAGTTTGCTTGATGCAAACTTAGGATGTTGAAGGGTGGTGCAGCTTTCCATTACATCACCATATTTTATCTAATGTCCCAACTTAGTATCACCTGGCTCAAAAACATCCAAATAGTTAGCATTGGAACACAAAATGTTTTGATGTTTCTGATAGGGCTGGGATGGCACATTGTCTCCCGATACATTTATCATGATAGCTGGGTGCCAGTGTTCACTTCCTTGCTCATATTTATTTTCTCCACCTCAACCCAACTTTCTGATGAATGGCAGTGATGGGCTGCAGATTCCAAATGCAATTCTAAAATCAGCTCTCAGCTGTTCTATACTTTTTATTTTACTTTAAGTTGAAATCATGAGGGCATAAGACACATCTGTCAGAGAAGTAGCTGAACTCCAACAGTAGAATTACTTTAAGTCCTTTAACAATGGCGGTCCACATCCAAAATCTGCCATAATTCCAGCACAGTACACCTGATGTGCATAGTAATGCCCTCATTACTAAACATTCTTATTATTCCTGTTATATGGCTGGGGGGGGCCTGGCTGCCGGTTTGTTCTGTCTTTTGGTTTTCCTCCCAGGTGGCGTGCATTTGGGACTGAGTGGCTGTGTTGCTGAGGCTGTTAGGACCTCACCCTGATCACCTGCGACTCGTCAGGACTCACAGCTGAGGTGCATCTGGATGGATTGGAGCGTGGTTGGCATTTAAGACTGGAGTGCACAGTGTGTCTTTGCCAGAGACTCGACCTTGTGACCAGACGGGTGAGATCGTCGTCTTGGGAGCCATCTCATCAGCAGCGGACGCTAGAGAATGTCCAGGTTTGATGGCACAGTCTGTGAAAGAGGAGGGGGTGAGGTCTCACGCTCGTCAGCACACTTCCTGAGGTACGTTAGATTTTGTGACTAACAGTTATACAGTCAGTAAATGTGGTGTCCCTCACACCTTATTGTATTGAGCTGTTTGTTAGTCATGTATCAGCTTCCACTGCAGTGGAGTTTTGTGAACTAGATGTTCCATGCCTGCAGGTAGCCCCACAAATCTTAGAAACATGGTGTCTAACCAGATCCTTACTCTGGATGGCATTACCCTGACCTCTAGTAATACTGTGAGAAATCTTGGAGTCATTTTTGATCAGTATATGTCATTCAAAGCGCATATTAAACAATATGTAGGACTGCTTTTTTGCATTTACGCAATATCTCTAAAATTAGAAAGGTCTGATGCTGAAAAACTAATTCATGCATTTATTTCCTCTAGGCTGGACTATTGTAATTCATTATTATCAGGTTGTCCTAAAAGTTCCCTGAAAAGCCTTCAGTTAATTCAAAATGCTGCAGCTAGAGTACTAACGGGGACTAGAAGGAGAGAGCATATCTCACCCATATTGGTCTCTCTTCATTGGCTTCCTGTTAATTCTAGAATAGAATTTAAAATTCTTCTTCTTACTTATAAGGTTTTGAATAATCAGGTCCCATCTTATCTTAGGGACCTCATAGTACCATATCACCCCAATAGAGCGCTTCGCTCTCAGACTGCAGGCTTACTTGTAGTTCCTAGGGTTTGTAAGAGTAGAATGGGAGGCAGAGCCTTCAGCTTTCAGGCTCCTCTCATGTGGAACCAGCTGCCAATTCAGATCAGGGAGACAGACACCCGCTCTACTTTTAAGATTAGGCTTAAAACTTTCTTTTTGCTAAAGCTTATAGTTAGGGCTGGATCAGGTGACCCTGAACCATCCCTTAGTTATGCTGCTATAGACTTAGACTGCTGGGGGGTTCCCATGATGCACTGAGTGTTTCTTTCTCTTTTTGCTCTGTATGCACCACTCTGCATTTAATCATTAGTGATTGATCTCTGCTCCCCTCCACAGCATGTCTTTTTCCTGGTTCTCTCCCTCAGCCCCAACCAGTCCCAGCAGAAGACTGCCCCTCCCTGAGCCTGGTTCTGCTGGAGGTTTCTTCCTGTTAAAAGGGAGTTTTTCCTTCCCACTGTCGCCAAGTGCTTGCTCACAGGGGGTCGTTTTGACCGTTGGGGTTTTTACGTATTGTATGGCCTTGCCTTAGAATATAAAGTCCCTTGGGCAACTGTTTGTTGTGATTTGGCGCTATATAAATAAAATTGATTGATTGATGAATGTTGTTATGGGAATGCTAGGAGATTGGAGGCTTAAAGCCATAACAGTTTTCATATCGACGTGAGACCAGACTTTGTGTGTTTTTCTTGTTTGTATTATTGTTGCCCCTATATCCTTGTATGTAACTTTATTTCAATAAATATGCGAGGCAGATGGGCGGTGCCCTTCAGAACTGACAGGACGGTCATTAGCGGAGGGTGACACTTGTTTGCTCTCTCCTGATCAGGAAAAAAGAATTCACCTGTCTCCTGCATGAGTATTTTGTGTTACTGAGTTGTCTTTTCAGGTCCAACTCTGAGCAACTCTGACAAGATATATAGATTAAACCATAAACAGAAAGCGTGAACACAGACAATGCTACATATAAAAGCAAAATGTAAATATCTTGGAAGTTTTTGCTTGCGTCCTTGCTTTTCTGGGCCTTTTCTTCTCTTTTCTGGGACTTATGTCAGTGCGCTTGCGCTTCTGGGATGAAGAAGACTTTTCTCCAGTGCGCCTGCATTTTTTGGCACCGTGGGTTTTGTCTTCAGCATGCTGTTTGCCTTTCTGAATTGGGAAGACTTTCCTTTCACAGATGAAGGCTTCTCTTCATCGTCCTCCTCTGTAACAATTATTAGTCTTTTAGTCCGCTTATGTGCAAGTCTCGTGTGAAGAGGCTGTTTCGGCTGTGAATCCCGTTGGTGCTTAGGCATGTCCTCATCAGAGGAGGAATCAGAGGGGATGAACTCAGGGAGTAGTGATGAAGATTCCTTCATTGGTGAATCAGAGTCCACATCTGGAGTGCTTGCAAAGAGCTAAGGCTTCCAGATGAGGTGTATTTCTTGCTTGACCAACTTGCTGCCATTGTGATGTTTGTCTTCTTGACTTGAAGATGTGTCTGCTTTATAGTCAAAATGTCACACATACGCCCACATACATCAGGTAACCCTAAAGGGGCTTTTTCACAGTGGTGTATTCGTAGAGCTGCTCATTGCAGTGTTGTGTTTCATTTAAATATGCCCGAAATACGCGCGTAATCAGCCTTTAACAGTGTTCGTTCATACTTGCAGCTGTGTGTGTTTCGCTTTTTAATATGTGCACACAGTCGCGTGTGCGATGCCACTCCAGTTTCAGTGCTATTTCAGTGCGCTCTGTTCTCTACTGCATGGTGTGGTGCGGCTCAAAAACAGTCATTTAGGATTATTATTATTATTATTATTTTTTTTTAATGCAGCGAGTGCTAGTTTATTTTAGAGTCACAGCTCTTTTCAGCTTTGAACAGACTGATCGATCAGGGCATTTGATGAGCGCACTGACATGCTGCGAGTGCGCGTGTATTTTAAAGAGTCACAGCTACGATTAGACACACAGAGAGAGAGAGAGAGAGAGAGCGCTTTTACGAAATGATGCGACACAGTGAAACAGTTATATAATTAGTCCAGTATGATTAAGTGAAGCAACGATCTTGCACTATCTGTATCTATGAGGTCTGTTAGAAAAGTTTCCGACCTTTTTATTTTTTTCAAGGTGTTTTTGTTGTGCGACATGAGCGGCTCCATCCCGACGCGCAAATTCCTCCGCAAGTCTTTCATTACAAAATCTGCTATAACAGTGGAATGTGCCGCAGAAGTGCTGATGTCCACAATTTCTGCGATTTCTCTGGTAGTCACACGACGTCCCGGATCAACACAGCCTTCACTTTGGAAATGATCTGGTCGTTTCAGCCTGTCAATGGCCGCTGGAAGCGAGGCGCGCTCTCTGTTGCTGTGGGCCGTCTTTAATCCAGTTGTAATCCTCCTTAATCTGTGTGACCGCCGATAGAATCTTCACCGAAAGCCATCTGAATTTTCCGAATGGTTTCCACCTGGCTGTCTCACACAATTTCTGAAAAAATTTCATGGAGCAAAGCGGCAGTCGCTCAGCCATTTCCCTGACAATGAAATCCGACAAGGGGGCTGGACCAGTGCTCACTCAAAGCCTGCCCACAGGCGAATGACGCAACCGACAGGCGTGAAAAAACTCATGCATGCGCACGAAGGTTCAAGCTTGGCTGATGCAAGCGCACATGATTCAAATCCATATAGTTTTTGAAAAACAATAAAAGGTCGGATACTTTTCTAACAGACCTCGTATATAGCTCCAGAAGAACAATAGGGAGATGTGAAGTGGCGCACAGTACCGTGTTGAAGCGTGGGCGGGCTCACAATAGCGGACAGTAGCACGGCGCTGTGTGTACTCGTGTGAAGGCTTCATGCTGTGCTGTACACCGAAGAACATGAAACAGGTTTAATTTCTTCCATCCTACGCGCGTAGCCCTCAACATACTGCTACGTATTGAGAAAAAACTCCTCGTGAAGTGGGGCGGAGAGCTGCTCATTACAGCATAGATGATACGCTGTAATGAGCAGCTCTACGAATACACCACTGTGAAAGCCCCTTAACCCCACACAGCCTGTTTGTCTATGCAGATTGGGGACTGCATGCTGCATTAACATATGTTTGGGCTAGTGAATGGCTCATTAATTAACCATTGTGCCACAATTATGGGCTCTTGGAGTAGAGAGGGGTACCTTTCCCTGTGCAAATTTGCGCAGGCTCAGTCTCTAAAGTGTTAACCAGCCAAGTGGGGTGGCTTTGGATATCAGGATGTCTTCGTCAGTGTCGTTATGCACCACTAAGTGAGTTGTCTGACTTCTTAGGCTCAGAAGTGGGGTGGCTTCGAGAGACAGTCCCAGTTCAGTGAAGAGCTGGGATGGCTGGAAGACCACCTGCGAGTGCTGGAACCACTGTCCTGGATGAATCACGAGGCGGAGTGGTGCATTTTTCAGGTTGGCAGGTAAAGTGATGTGACCATCATTCACTACCTCACATGCATCAAGGATCAAATGTCCAGACTTTAGACACTCTGGATCGGAATAAGCGTCGTCGTCATGTGCTCTGGTCAGAGACCAGAGGACCTGATTGACTCTGTCAACCTGTACCTCCAATCGGACAAGGAGGTCGCGTCCTATGTAGACAGAGCATGGTAAGTTTGGAACGACTAAGAATGTGTGGCTCAATTCTCATTGGTTCCAGCGTGTTCTGAGCGTGCAGATTCCAGTTGCCTTGAGTACGGTCTGGGGTAGAGGGTCCTTTGGAAAACGGAAAGATTTCCCCACATATAAAATGTCTGGCTTGGATTTCTCAATGAGTCAAACAGACTTTTACTAATAGCTGATCTTTCGGCCCAAAGAGCCAGAGCTACATCAGCTGTGTGTGTGTTTTTCAGAAAGTGTCCTTCGGCCAGCAGTACATCTGGGGACCATGAAGCATTCTGCGGGTCTACAGTCGATGGGATGTTCGCTGTGACCATGTCATGTGGGGGTTCTGTATCCTCTGCGATCAAAGTCTCAATGGCATAACATTGGGGCTCTGCTGGTTGCGTCACCTCAGGGTGGGAGAGGGTGACAGACCTGTGCCCACAGTTTTAACCGTTTGAAATCAATGATGGGTTCAAATCAGTTGAGAAAATCTTTCCCTTTGAGAAAGGGAATGGTGTCGAGTGCCGATATGTACACAGGGTGTACCAGACTCATGGGGCAGACAGTGATGTTGACCAGAGCCATTGAGGACAAAGGTGCCAGGGTTGTTCATGTAGGGCTGGAAACGGACGCTCAGCATGTGATCTCTTGTCCTGATTGACCTGGACTACCAAGAAGGCACTGGGAGGACCAGACTTGGTCTGTCTTGGTTCTTGGTCCCCATCTAAAAAGTACGGTGTCTCAGGACGTGAGTCCTGGGATGGTGCCGCTAGCGGGTTGTCTACACTCCGGTATAGGTCTTCCTCAGATGCCTTTGGCAGAGTTTATGAAGACACCAGGTGGGGAATTGGAGCTATGCGGTTTACACACAGCACGTTAACTTTCTTTTTGGTCTTTTCATCCTCAAACTCCTGGAGGAGGCCTTTCATGATCTTACGGATTTCTTGTTGGAGGCTTGAGTCCACATCCTTACTTGAGTGCTTGGACCGGTCTCTTTCTCTGGCGTCTCGATTCCAAGTACTCTTATTGTTGCGTCCAGGTGGTCCCTGATGTGGATGTCTGGAAACCCTGCCATTCCTGGGATTGGTCACCTGGGTACTCACGTCTGTCATCGGGGGTGATCTTCCCATGTGGTGGGGTTCTCCCACTGTCTGGGTTTGAATTTATTACCCTGATTCTCACCAGTTTCTGAGCCCTCTTTGGTTCTGAAGTCATTTTGGTTTTGTGAGGACCACTGCGGTTTTGCTTGTGGTTGGCCTCTGACAGATGGTTTCATCTGTCGAGGGGAGGTAGTGGCAGAGCCGGTATGGGGTTTAAATGACCCCCTGAAGGTGCCTTTGAGCTCCAGGGTAGGCCTCGGTGCTTCAAGGCTGAGGATCATTTTGTCCTCAAGTTTACCCTCTCTCTTAATTTGTTTAGCAAAACCATTCACAGCAAGGTCATGCAGGTACTGTATGGGAGCCTCATTGGGATCTCCCAGGATTCCCAGATGATGACTCGTGGTAGGGTGGAGGTTCTCAAGGAAAAAGGTTTTAAAATTAAGGTCTTCTTCCATACCTTGTTTCATTTCAGGTGCCAAAATAGGTACAGAGAAGCCTGTTATAGTATTGTTGGGGCGGTTCGTGCCTGCCTTGTTTGATGGCCATAGCAGCGGTAGGCCTGTCAGAATGGAGTGATCCAAATATTCTTTTTCTAATGCTAAGCTAAGTTTAGCAAAGTCTTGTCGTACCTCCGCGGGTTGACACTCAACGAACCAGCTAACCTCACTACCGGAGGTCCGCTTGATGAGGTAGATGTAATGCTCACCGGTAGCATGAGTGAAATCCCTGAGGTATATCATATGTCATTTAACCCATGAGTGATTCTGCATGTTTGAGCTTCAGGGCTGTGGCAATGGCTAACTTGCCAAGCACTATAGCCAGGCTTTTGTTTTCCACAGTTGCTGCTAATGTCTGACTGAGTTCAGACATTTCAGCAAGTACGCCTTCGCATGTGACTCGTTGCATATTGTGCAAGTAGTCAGGGAATATTTCGGCGGTTAGGTTGGCTAATTCCTCTTCTAAAAGCTCACCTGAGTTGCTACGACCTTAGCTTTCCAGGTCGGTAGAAGCACTTGGTTTGTTGTCACTGGGCGTGGCCATGTTGGCTTTCTGGGGTGACGGTTAGACAGCATCCACCAGAAACAAAACAATAAAGAATCAACAACAAATTGATAAGATGAGCGATAATAAAAAATATTTACAGATGAACCAGCTGCAGAAGTGTGAAATGGATTACTGAGTTAACTGCAGGTGAAACCAGCAGTGGAGAATTCACACAAATGCAAAAGGAAATTTTTGAGGAGTGTTATTCGATGTACAACCCCTGGCAAAAATTGTGGAATCACCGGCCTCGGAGGATGTTCATTCAGTTGTTTAATTTTGTCGAAAAAAAGCAGATCACAGACATGACACAAAACTAAAGTCATTTCAAATGGCAACTTTCTGGCTTTAAGAAACACTATAAGAAATCAAGAAAAAAAAATAGTGTCAGTCAGTAACGGTTACTTTTTACACCAAGCAGCGGGAAAAAAATATGGACTCACTCAATTCTGAGGAATAAATTATGGAATCACCCTGTAAATTTTCATCCCCAAAACTAACACCTGCATCAAATCAGATCTGCTCGTTAGTCTGCATCTAAAAAGGAGTGAACACACCTTGGAGAGCTGTGGCACCAAGTGGACTGACATGAATCATGGCTCCAACATGAGAGATGTCAATTGAAACAAAGGAGAGGATTATCAAACTCTTAAAAGAGGGTAAATCATCACGCAATGTTGCAAAAGATGTTGGTTGTTCACAGTCAGCTGTGTCTAAACTCCCGACCAAATACAAACAACATGGGAAGGTTGTTAAAGGCAAACATACTGGTAGACCAAGGAAGACATCAAAGCATCAAGACAGAAAACTTAAAGCAATATGTCTCAAAAATCGAAAATGCACAACAAAACAAATGAGGAACGAATGGGAGGAAACTGGAGTCAATGTCTGTGACCGAACTGTAAGAAACCGCCTAAAGGAAATGGGATTTACATACAGAAAAGCTAAACGAAAGCCATCATTAACACCTAAACAGAAAAAAACAAGGTTACAATGGGCTAAGGAAAAGCAGTCGTGGACTGTGGATGACTGGATGAAAGTCATATTCAGTGATGAATCTCGAATCTGCATTGGGCAAGGTGATGATGCTGGAACTTTTGTTTGGTGCCATTCCAATGAGATTTATAAAGATGAATGCCTGAAGAGAACATGTAAATTTCCACAGTCATTGATGATATGGGGCTGCATGTCAGGTAAAGGCACTGGGGAGATGGCTGTCATTACATCATCAATAAATGCACAAGTTTACGTTGATATTTTGGACACTTTTCTTATCCCATCAATTGAAAGGATGTTTGGGGATGATGAAATCATTTTTCAAGATGATAATGCATCTTGCCATAGAACAAAAACTGTGAAAACATTCCTTGCAAAAGACACATAGGGTCAATGTCATGGCCTACAAATAGTCTGGATCTTAATCCAATTGAAAATCTTTGGTGGAAGTTGAAAAAAAAATGGTCCATAACAAGGCTCCAACCTGCAAAGCTGATCTGGCAACAACAATCAGAGAAAGTTGGAGCCAGATTGATGAAGAGTACTGTTTGTCACTCATTAAGTCCATGCCTCAGAGACTGCAAGCCGTTATAATAGCCAGAGGTGATGCAACAAAATACTAGTGATGTGTTGGAGCGTTCTTTTGTTTTTCATGATTCCATAATTTTTTCCTCAGAATTGAGTGATTCCATATTTTTTTTCCCTCTGCTCGGTCTAAAAAAGTAACCCTTACTGACTGCCACATTTTTTTTTCCTGATTTCTTATAGAGTTTCTTATAGACAGAAAGTTGTCATTTGAAATGACTTTAGTTTTGTGTCATGTCTGTGATCTGCTTTTTTTCTACAAAATTAAACAACTGAATGAACATCCTCCGAGGCCGGTGATTCCATAATTTTTGCCAGGGGTTGTATTATGTACACAAAAGTAGAACTATTCTTTGTTTAGTTATTGTCATGTAACACCAATATTCTCTGTTTAGAATTGCTATGGGTTACACTTTAGTAGCTTTAGCACTTTCACTTTAAAGAGAAATCCCTCCTGAATGAGATGTTCTTTTGATGAGGTAGGAGAGTTAAAAAAGTTACTAAAGGATTTTCTGATTAATCTTAATTAAATAGCATTAAAACTATAAAGTTCATTAGCTAGTTGTGAAAACAACAAGATTAAATATGTGTGTACACTTGATTCATATCAAAACAGTAGAATAAAAGTGTAATATTTCCAATTAGAATTGGAGAAGTGACTTAAGAGTTTAAAGAAAATTATTATGCAAGGCTAGTGACCAGCAGTCGGCAGACAATCCGGTTACTGTAGCAGGCTATTGGGTTGTTAGCGGAAGCTAGACTAACTGGTTAGGCGCCTTAGCTGTGGTGATTAGCACCTGGGTTAATTCGATTGTCGGAGCCTCGGCGTTTGAAAGCAGCTAACGGCCTGTTAGCACGCTATTGCCTCTGGCTTTCCGATGGCTGATTAGTGTTCAATCCGGGTTAAGGGGCTGTTAGCATGGCTGGAGAAGCTAGTGCATGTTAGCGCTCTATTAGCAGGCCCGTACTGTTGACTGTAGCACCGACAGCTGAGATCGATTGAACAAAATTACACGGAATAATTAACATGCAGGTTTCATGCAGTTAGTGACCGTTAGAAGCAGCTTGGTTTACCAAGTAATGCTTAATGAAACAAATTGTAACGATTTTCAACACCGCTTGTGACTGCTAAGCAGCTCGGAGCGGGAGTTCCAAGATGGCGACTGTTTCCGTTGAACGTGTGACGTAACACAGGTTGATGGCGGTGCATCAAGCTGTGGATAGCATCGTGACGTCAGCGCGTTGTGACATAGTTCACACACAGAGGGGGTTTGAAGCAGGCAATGCCTCCTCTTCAAACTTTTCCACTCACAACAATAAATTCTTAAAAAACGTGCTCGCTTTTTCACAAAATGGCGGCTACAGCGGTCCTTTGAGCAATACAGCACCTTAAAACACACAAGATGGTGGACACGGGGATTCCCCTCCCCTTTTCTCTCAAACAAGCTTTTGATCAGGACGTCTCCTGATCAGGGAAGCAACCACTGGCAATCCTTTTCTGAAATATAGGCTCAGTGTAACATCGGAATCTCAGCTCACGTAAATCGTGGCTGGACAATCAAAGCATAATGTGCTGACTGATTGTGACTGGTTAAGTAGCTAATTTAACCAGTCCCTTGGAGTCACGAATACAGTGATTACAAAAATTGGAATCTCGCAATTCTGCAATATGTATTCAAGTGAACAGTTTAAATCTGGAGACTCGCAGTATTTAACTGTCACAGAGGCCTCACTTTAAACATGAATTTCTCATGTGAAAAGAAAACAGTGCTCTCTCTTATACCCACGCAGAGAGTTCAGAATAAAGAAAGATTAAGTTGCTCCATACACTTCCAACTTAATTGGCTGTGTTTTTATATGATTCACAGAGGTTCAGACCTGATAAATGCGCCTCACACGGGGCACCAATAAACTGTAGCCGAACCAGGTAGAATATAATATGTGTTTTAGGATATTTGAAATTATCACTTGTAGATAATTTTACTTCGACTACTGGGGCACCACCTATCACTGCCTGATATTATAACAAGGTTATAATATCTCTGATTTTCGGGTCAGTCAATAGGAAATTAAAATCAGTCTCAAACGTCAGGAGTAAGCTCTGCAGGTCAGATCCGACAACCTCTGTAAAACCATACAAAATCACAGACAACTTTACACATTTAAGATATTTATTTAACTCTGGCAGGAGTTAAATAACAGGACATATCACAGTAAGCAATTTAATGATGACGAAATTCAATGAGCAATGATTATATAACGTTCAGATAATTTGGTTTCATAGTGGGAGTTTTAGGAGTTAAATTCCTTCTAATCGGCAGGGAATTTACTTTGGTATTTATTAACATAAGAGAAGATTAATGATTTTGTTGGATAGTTAAATAAAGCCACTCTGTTTTCTTTTATCTGACACCGTAGTCTGGTTTTACTTCGGAGGCGTTGTGCAGATCGGTCTCCGTTGGTCAGGTGCTGGAATCATCTCCTTTTCAGTCGATGCTCCGTCCATCACACAGCTGCTTCAGGGACCTTGACAAAGAGACTCAGCCGGTCAACCCGCTCAGTTTCATTGGTTACCGGGGATGCTTTTAGTTGTTATGCTACGACTTGTGGTGGCAGTTCAAATTGCTGTTGACATCTCAGCAAACCCGGGTGTTTTTATCTCTGCAGCGCTCCGTAGTCTGGGCTGTCAGATTAAGGGTTTGAGCATCTTTATTCTCTATCAAAAAAAATCTAAAATTCGTCTTTCATCGTCGTCTTTTGGAAGCTGGGTCAAATGAAAAATCAATACAAAAATAGCTGACTTTATGAGAAAAAATGTTCACGAGGGGAATTTGGAGTTGAAGAAAGGTTTTAATTTGAAAAATAGAAAAGGAACTTAAATGCGCATGCACATTTAACTTACAAAAGTTGAGCAAAGGTAATCTGTCGAAAAGAGGAAAAGTAATTTCTTGTTGTTGCGCACAAACAAGAAATAAGTTTTAAGCAGCACGTGGTTTCAAACAAAGACTCATAAAATCTGTAGGACGGCGAGGCAGCATCTCAAGACCCAGGAAAAAGAAAAAGTGTAGGAGTGCAGAGCAAAAGAGAAGAGAGCGAGTTCCCAGGGGTGCAGGCTTTTAAAGGTTAAAAGCTCCACCCCCAAGAATTCTCGGTACTGTAGTTTTTTTCTGAGTTTCTTTGTCTGGTTTTATATATTTAAATCAGCATATGCTCCTAAATTCCTGCCTTAAAACCAAACAAGTCCTGTAGGATAACTCTTGTAGATGTATTTCCATGGAAATGCACACACAACACAATTATATATGAAAGAAAGCACATTAGGTAAACTTTCCACAATGAACAGAGTATAGCATACCCAGTGGTGGGCACAGATAACCAAAAAATTAACTTTGATAATAGATAATCAGATAACTGAAAAGTTATCTTTGATAAAGATAAAACAATAAACCACCCAAAAATGTATCGGAAGTTGCAGATAACCGATAAATTCCAGTATTGTCTCCGGTACATTTGCAACTACTAACAAGCTGAATTTGAGTTTTAACACCACGATCGCTTCTGGTAACATCAAAAGTGATGACAGAACCAAACAGTGAGCCCACACTTCTGTCTTTGAACATCTTGCCAACTGCTGGAAGCTCTTGTTTACTACATGCCACAAAGCTCAGCTCTCTAAACAATCACAACGCTCCCATCAGGCGGAGGTCTTGGAAAATAAAGCAATGCTGAGTTATGGTTTGGTGTATAAATAAAATGAATACTGATAGAATAACTCCATTAATGTCAATTCTGTCATTTGTACAAAGTTAAAATATAACATATCTTTTAATGTTGAATAATGCAATAATTCTGAAGTTTTGTAACAAACACAGACAGATCGCAAAGGATTCTGGGTAAAATGTGCCTCCGCTAAACACTGATTGGTTGAGTCATTCATTATGTAATCCGACACGTTAATGTGATGTGTGTCGTGTGTTGGTGTTTATAGATAAATGTGCTTTTGTACAATATTAAATTTTTTTATTTGTAAAAATGGGCATTTTTACGGAGCCCTGGAAGTGTCATCTCAAAATGTTTTGCATGTGGAGAGATTGTGTGCATGTTTTTAGCATCGTTTGAGTAAAACAAGGGCACGATCTACTTAAACGTGGCCACAATTTGTAAAACGTGCACTCAGTATTGTCTTTACACATAAATGTTGGCTATTAGTCAACAAACCAGGAGACAATGTAATACATTTCCCCATTAGAAATGGATCTGGTCAGAGTGTATCATCATGGTTTGAGCGCACAAGGACATATAGAGAACTCTGGCTACTCAACATAACATCATCTGGAGTTTAAGCACATTAAAAAGGATGCTGAGGGCAAAGCATCTCCCCGTCATGAGGATGACAATTTAGGTCATATTATGAAGTTCATTTTGAATGAAAGGAAAACGTGCGCATGTTTTATTAATTCGAGACCTCAATTAAAGGAAAACATATGCACAAATTATCATGGCCAGGAAAACGTGCGCACATTTTATTAATTTGAGAGCACGGTTTATTAATTCGTGGGCTCAATTAAAGGAAAATGTGCGCACAAATTATCATGGCCAGAATAAAATGTCACTTTAAGTGACCTCTCCCAGGTTCTGTACTCCCATCGAGAGTTGTTGTAAATTAAGTTTTTAAAAAAAGCTTCTGTTTACGTTTTGCTTCTGGAAACACGAGTCCAAAGTGTGGTTTTTGAACGTACAATGTCTGTGAGAACATAAATCATGCCCTCTGAATGTTTACACCGTGCTGTTCTGTGGTACATTTTGAGCTGTAGCCTAGTACAGTGATTGAAAATATATTAGCCCAGCTTCAGGGCCAATAATGCCATGAACACTACTCGCCAGTAGAGACCTTGAAAACTTGCCAAAACAAAATTCCAGATAATCCGTGTCTGCTACATTTAAGATGCGTGGAATTTAATAAACGCAGGCACAATAACAATGTATATAAACCCAGAGAATATACTCACGAGAGTTTTGGCATGAGAGTTTAATGCTGTTGTCCAGAGCCTGATCAGAGTGTTTCAAATGCATTTCTCATGTCGTGAACGTACTGAGATTACCCATAATGCACTGCTGGGCACAGCATATATATCCACTCTAAAACCTTAAAACTTAGCGCATTACTTTAAAACTAAAACATATATCTGATTTTTTCACTTTATAAAACTTCAGACATGACATTAATTTAAATAACTTGTCCGAAATTAGTTTGGTTAAAAGTTGAACCATAACTTAAAAATGTATGCTTCTGGATGACTTGGGTGATATTGCCCTCGTATTAGTATTGGGTTAAAAGAAATTAGTTTTTTTTTTTTTTGGGACCAGTTCTCCTTTGCCTGCATAGGACAGAGTGGTTTCTTCTTGAAGCAGCTCTTCTCTGTTTTGCAGAGGGTAGGACTACACATCAGCTACGAAACATTTAACAGGTAGGTGCTCAGCTGATTTTGAATTTTATAAATGTTTGTAGCTGTTAAGCTTTATTTACCACATTATCCATCTAAAAATTATCAGACAAAAAATTATTGCTTAAGATAAGATTAAGATAATTAGTCCGATAATGGTTTTTAAAGTTATCTAAAAAGATAATCCGATAGTGAAAACATTACCTTCGATAATTAGCGGATTATCGGAACTGTGCCCACCACTGAACATACCAGATATATTACTTTCATGCATGAGGTTAAATGGTCACATGTTTTCTTTTCCTTTTTAAGACTGATGCCTGCCTGATGTCTTAGCCTCACTTTTGACAAATACCCAGTCAGTAGACAGATGTGGATAGTTTAAACTCAGTGCTCAAAACTACACTTGACATGATTGCACCACCTGTGTTGGAACCGCGCTCCCCCAAATCACAGTCACCTTGGTTCAATGATTACCTGCGTGACCTCAAGCATAAAGCAAGAGGTCTCGAATGGAAATGGTGTCGTTCAAACTTACAAGTATTCCACCTTGCGTGGCGTGATGCTATCTTAGACTATAAGCATGCATTATTGGCTACAAAGCAGACCTACTACTCTGATTTGATCAACAAAAATAACCATAACTCAAAGTTCTTGTTCAACAGGGTGGCAACACTTATTCATGGACAACCACCTGTAGCTCGCTCTCCTTTTACAGCACAAGATTTCCTGGATTACTTTGAGAAGAAAATAGATGACATTAGGTTGACCATATCCCAGCATGCCTTAACCCAGCCAGTACACCATGCTATTGAGGTGGGCGTCAGTACTGAGGTATTACCTAGATTTACAGAATTTGACCATACCTCTCTCGGCATGCTGACGAAACATAACGTCAACAAAAAGCACAACCTGTTTATTTGACCCTATACCAACAAAACTGTTTAAGGACCTGTGGCCCACTCTTGGGCCGATTGTGCTGGAAATTATTAATCTTTCTTTAACTTCTGGATCTGTTCCTAAATGTTTCAGATCTGTAGTGATTAAACAATTACTTAAGAAACCTAATCTTGACCCTAGTGTATTGAAAAACTATCGGCCGATATCAAATCTATCATTTTGCTCTAAAATTCTGGAAACAGTGATGTCACAGCAGCTCATCGACTATCTTACTGAGGATAATCTCTTTGAGCCATTACAGTCTGCTTTTAGAAAATATCATTCCACAGAGACGGCTCTCACTAAAGTGGTGAATGATCTTCTGCTTACATTGTATTCGGACACCACTACGGTTCTGTTGCTGTTAGATCTCAGTGCTGCATTTGATACAGTGGATCATATTCTACTTGATAGGCTGGAAAATCATTTTGGGATTACTGGGAGTGCCCTTGCATGGCTGATGTCATACTTGACCAGTCGTTCTCACTGTGTTTTATACAGTAACACTACCTCTAACCTTAGTGACATGAAATTTGGGGTTCCACAGGGGTCTGTCTTAGCTCCCCTGATTTTCCCTTTTATATAGCACCCCTTGGGCACATATGGCGGCGTTTTGGGATTACCTTTCACTGCTATGTAGATGATACTCAGTTATATATGCCAATAACTGCTGGTAATCTCGTTCACATAAAATCCTTAGAAGATTGCCTTGCAGCAGTGAGAAGTTGGATGTCTAGAAACTTCCTATTTTTAAACTCTGATAAGACTGAAATGATGGTTCTTGGTCCAGTGAGACATCGGCATCAATTTGACCAGTTAACACTCAGCCTAGGCTCATGTGTCATACATCACACTGAAAAAGTGAGGAACCTGGGGGTAATTTTTGATCCTTCATTGTCATTTCGTGTCCATATTAGAAATATTACTAGGACTGCTTTGTTCCACCTGCGAAATATAGTGAAGATTTGTCCCATCCTGTCTATGGCTGATGCTGAGACCCTGATCCATGCGTTCATCTCTTCGAGGTTGGACTACTGCAATGTTCTATTTTCTGGTTTACCACAGTCTAGCATTAGGGCTCTCCAATTGGTTCAAAATGCTGCAGCCAGACTTTTGACTTTGGCGATCACCTTATATTTCTTCTGTTTTCTTGTTAATTAATGCTGGCAAATTATACCATATTTTTTTGTCTTTCTGATGCCTGATTCTCTTTTTTCTCTGTTTAAGGTGCAGCTCCATCCAGAGATGGGAGTTGTATTTGTGTTGGTGACCCTCCTGTCCTGTGCACCAACAGCAATTCTTGTATATTCGTCCATGAATTGTTCTGTGAATTGTTTCTGTAATTGATGTTTGTAGCGTGGCCCAAGCAGAGGGTCACCCTTTTGAGTCTGCTCTGCTTGAGATTTCTTCCTCAGAGGGAGTTTTTCCTTACCACTGTTGCTCTGGGGGTTGGTAAGGTTAGACCTTACCTGTGTGAAGCACCTTGAGGCAACTCTGTTGTGTTTGGGTGCTATATAAAGGAAAATTGAAATTTATTTATTTTTTTTTTTTTTTCTGTTACAACAATACCATGCACTTTTTAAAACGTGGTTACTGTTGGGAAAGTGTAGGGACATGGACCCACAACAGGGGGCATAAAGGAACGGACAATGGATGAGCCAAAAAGATAACAATTTAATGTTGTGAATGTGCACCACGAAATACAGACAATCACAGATTTTGAATTCAGTCAATATATATACAGGTGACGTGTGGGCAGGCTTGAGGATAGAAGACGTCTGTCCAGAGAAGAGCCGGGCCCCACACGATTTCCACTGCCAACCGATCTGAAGCACACCGGAGCCGCCAAGTCCTGAGTCCCCAGGTGGCCACCGTCTCCAGCTGTCAGACCAGGTACTGCTGGCAGGAGGCAGAAACAGTTAATGGTGGGTGTGTGTGTACACACCCAGTACAACAGTCAGCAACAGTCTCTCCTTTTTCTGGTGGGAAAAACACCTCCACCTCCGAAACAAGAACACAGTTTATGCAGAGTCTGAGTCACTACTTATCGGAGTGAGGAGTGAAAGGCGTCACTCCTCCACCATCCGTGAACCCAGCCTCCAGCTTCAAGTACTGAGAATCAGGACACCTGCAAACAGTTCAGAAGAGAATCACGTGCGTTGGGCACCAAACACGGCTGAGAGTATTACCTGAATGTAAGACGATATCTCAGCAGTGAGGTGGAGTTGCTGCCCGGCTTTTGTGGAGATGGTGGTGATGAGTGACAGCTGGTGATGATGATGAGTGACAGCTGTCACTCCCGGTTGCTCCTGCAAGGCGGTTGCGCCCCCTCGTGCCGGAAGCCTGCACTTCAGGCAGGCGCCCTCTGGTGGTGGGCCAGCAGTACCTCCTCTTCAGCGGCCCACACAACAGTTACAATTGAAATATGCATGAGTTGGTTACATGCCCTTCCCCAATTCTTCCAACAGGGGTCACTCTTGTTCCATGGACTGGATTTTGGATTTCATCACAAAATGTGAACGAGGTCAATACTTGGTCGATTTTAATCAGAGAAACTGGACTGTGATCAACATGTTGATGGCAATTCTTCAGTGAGCTGTTTTTTCTTGAGTCTATGTTGGAAAGACATCATTTGAGGACTTATTTTTGGAAGAAAGTATGTCTTTCTGTGGTCTGTTTTTTATGGGAGAGGAGCTGGCACATCTGTTTTGGAATCTTGATAAGGAGATTCGCAGCTCCGTGAGGAATGCATTTTGAGGAGTCTTATATCCTGGAAAGGGTGGGGGTTTATGACACCGAGCATCCTGTGTCGGCTCGGAGGGTCTCCCTTTGACACCTGGAGATATACCAGGCCTTGCTGTGTTAAATTGTTCCTTTTGTAGAAATTTCATGAAGTTTGCTTGATGCAAACTTAGGATGTTGAAGGGTGGTGCAGCTTTCCATTACATCACCATATTTTATCTAATGTCCCAAATTAGTATCACCTGGCTCAAAAACATCCAAATAGTTAGCATTGGAACACCAAAATGTTTTGATGTTTCTGATAGGGCTGGGATGGCACATTTGTCTCCCGATACATTTATCATGATAGCTGGGTGCCAGTGTTCACTTCCTTGCTCATATTTATTTTTCCACTCCACCCCAACTTTCTGATGAATGGCAGTGATGGCTGCAGATTCCAAATGCAATTCTAAAAATCAGCTCTCAGCTGTTCTATACTTTTTTATTTTACTTTAAGTTGAAATCATGAGGGCATAAGACACATCTGTCAGAGAAGTAGCTGAACTCCAACAGTAGAATTACTTTAAGTCCTTTAACAATGGCGGTCCACATCCAAAATCTGCCATAATTCCAGCACAGTACACCTGATGTGCATAGTAATGCCCTCATTACTAAACATTCTTATTATTCCTGTTATATGGCTGGGGGGGCCTGGCTGCCGGTTTGTTTCTGTCTTTTGGTTTTCCTCCCAGGTGGCGTGCATTTGGGACTGAGTGGCTGTGTTGCTGAGGCTGTTAGGACCTCACCCTGATCACCTGCGACTCGTCAGGACTCACAGCTGAGGTGCATCTGGATGGATTGGAGCGTGTTGGCATTTAAGACTGGAGTGCACAGTGTGTCTTTGCCAGAGACTCGACCTTGTGACCAGACGGGTGAGATCGTCGTCTTGGGAGCCATCTCATCAGCAGCGGACGCTGAGAATGTCCAGGTTTGATGCACAGTCTGTGAAAGAGGAGGGGGTGAGGTCTCACGCTCGTCAGCACACTTCCTGAGGTACGTTAGATTTTGTGACTAACAGTTATACAGTCAGTAAATGTGGTGTCCCTCACACCTTATTGTATTGAGCTGTTTGTTAGTCATGTATCAGCTTCCACTGCAGTGGAGTTTTGTGAACTAGATGTTCCATGCCTGCAGGTTGGGAAGCTGATCAGTAATCAAGCCAGGAAGTGTTTGCTGTTTGTACACCTTTAAGTGTTCTGTGTGTAGAGTGTGGACTCACATAATGGTTCCTTCTTTCACAGACTCGGTTGTTGCGGCCACCTGGGGGGTGTCGGCGGGGTCCTTGGGTCCGAAACAGCTTCTGGCTCCGGACCGTTAGCGCTGCTGGGAGCGCACCACGCCAGACCGCACTTTTCTGTTGTTTTATTACTGTTATGTATTAAATTCAGTTAGCCTTTGTACCGTGCTCTGCTTATTTCATACTGGGTCCTTCAAACGCTGGTCGGTTCTGCGAGCTGCGTCCGACACATAACAATTCCCCTTTACACAATTAGCTTGATTCAGAGTGCATCAGAGACAGGTTGAAACTAGAGGGCAAGTATTAGGGAGGTGGCATATATTGGATCACTTGGTATTTTCTAAAAAAGACCTGAAAATTTGGCTACAATTTAAAGTACATCTGAGATGCAAGTCTTGATCTGATGTTTTGGTGAAAGAAAATCCTCCTCTATACCACTTCATCATGAAGCTGTATAACTGGTGATACAAAATGCAAAACATGCACTGTGCACAATTTCTCCAATCACAGCCACATAAGCCTGTAACTTCTTCTGGGTTGTCTGGGTGTCTTGGTGGCTTTTCTCACTGTTCTCCTTCTTGCACAGTCACTCAGTTTTTGAGAACTGTCTGCTCCACACAGATTTCCCATAGAGTGTCATACTGTTTGTATTTCTTCATAATTTATGTAAATAAAGTCCAAGACACATTCAGTGACTTGGAAATGTTCATGTATCCCATTCTTTGACTTGTCTGAAGAAAACTGGCAATAAACATTTTTTTACAGGTGTTATATGAAAGGGGTTCATTACACTATGTAACAAATTTTTATTTTTGTTTTGTTCCTGGGTACACAGTGTGTTTTCCTAACCTGTTATGCCTTAAATAAATAGAAAATAGCTGTTATTCTACAGAAACTTTGCTTCTGTGATCAGGACAATGATATTTTGAAATTTGTCTGTTTTCAAGAATATTCTCGATTTGCCTTCACTACTACTGAGTAGTCTTCTAGAATATTCTTTAACTGCTAGAACTGTCCAGAATTTTCCAGAATTATCTAGAAATTTCAAGAAACTTTTAGAACTTTTTAGAACATTAAAAAAATAAAATCAAAGCTTGTGCTGAATGTAGTCATTTTTCCATAGACTTCAGATATAAGCATTTGAAATATAACACTTAGAAGCCAGGAACAAAAATTGTGTTACATAGTGTTATTTGTGTAACCCACCATCTTGGTTTTTATATTTATTAATTTATATCAAGTTGTGGCGATTTGCTTTGAGTTTAAGGAAGATAATTTAAGAAACTGTTATAATTGAGAAGCCTGATTTACTTTTTGTATTTAAAATGGCATAAACAAATTAAATGTTTGAAATACCAAAAGGCAGAATACTTTTGGAGGGCACTGTCTTAAGATTTCTGATGTCCGCCAATCTGGATGCGGATCACCTCCAATATTTAATGGTGTCTTCCATGCCCAAATGTCTATCTGTGGTGCAAATTTGGTGAGATTCTGTGAAGTAGTTTTGAAGTAATTCTCCAAAGCCTATATAAAGTATAATCTTGATCTAGAATCCAGGTCCAGATAAAGATCACTTCCAAAATTCAGTGGAGTCTTCCATGGCCTAATAACTATCTGTGGTGCAAATTTGGTGAGAATCCATGATGTAGTTTTGACGTAATCTTTCAAAGCATATATAAAATGAAATCTGGATTCGGATCCGGATAACCTCCAAAATTTAACGGCCTAATATGTATCCGTGGTGAGAATCCGTGAATTAGTTTGGCGTAATCCTCCAAAGTCTATACAAAATGAAACCTGATCCAGATTCTGGAACACCTCCAAAATTTTTAATGAAGTCTTTCACGGGCTAATAAGTATGTGTTGAAAATTTCACCAAAATCCATGAAGTAGTTTTGACATAATCCTTCAAAGTGCACATAAAATGACATCTTGATCCGGATCACTTCCAAAATTTAATGGAGTCTTCACTGGCCTAATATGTACCTGGAAAATTTGTGAAGTGGTTTTGATGTAATTGTTCAAAGCCTATATAAAGTGAATCTTGACACAGAATCCGGATCACCTCGAAAATTCAGTGGAGTCTTGCATTCACTGATATCTGTGGGACAAATTTGGTGACAATCCATGAAGTAGTTTTGACGTAATCCTTCAAAGCATATATAAAGTGAAATCTTGATCCACAATCCGGATCACCTCCAAAATTTAATGGTGTCTTCCATGGTGAAAATTTGAGAATTCCTGAATAGTTTTGACGTAACCCTTCAAAGTGCATATAATGTAAAATCTTGATCCCTGATCCGGATCACCTCCAAAATGCAATGGAATCTTCCATGGCCTAATATGTATCTGTGGTGAAAATTTGGCGAGAATCCGTGAAGTAGTTTTGATGTAATCCTTCAAAGACTATATTAAATGGAACTTGATCCAGAATCCGGATCAACTCCAAAATTTAATGGGTTCTTCCATAGCCTAATATTTATCTGTGGTGAAAATTTTGTCAAAATCCGTGCAGTAGTTTTAGTTCCTGCTAACAGACAGACAGATGCAATTTATTACATAAATAAAATAATAATAATAATAAGAAGAAATAATAAATAAAATAATAATAAAATAAAATAAAATAATAAAATAAAATGGAAAATAGTACTACAACAAAAAAAATGGCACCATCAGACTCAATTACACAAAATTGTACAGTAGCAAGGACAACTATACAATGAAAACAACTTTTTTTTTTCTTTTTTTTTTTATATAATATTGCTTCCAGAAAATAAGGGTTAGTTTCACAAAGCAAATATTGAAGATGGATAGGTAAGTTGTCAAAGACAGTTACATCATGTGTATGGAAGATCATGTATTTGAGACCAATAGACAGTATAAAATGTCATTTTTAATTTACTGATATATATGCACTAAGAGTCAAGTGTTTGGATACAGTTTCCCATTTAACTGAACTTTTGACTGTGTGTGTGTGTGTGTGTGTGTGTGTGTGTGTGTGTGTGTGTGTGTGTGTGTGTGTGTGTGTGTGTGTGTGTGTGTGTGTGTGTGTGTGTGTGTGTGTGTGTGTGTGTGTGTAAACAAGACCGAATACAACACTGTTTTACAAAAAACTATCCAATTTTGGGGCAAGAAGAGAATAATGGAATGGAGATGTTCTGAAGTAATAACATTTTAAGGCCTTATTTTGAATATTGAAGTATCCCTCTTTACTATATTTCAGAGTGCATAATCTGAGTGTAAAGTACAATATGGGGTAGAGTGGGCTTGTGTTTAATTACTGAATTAGTCATGGGTGTATTTAGATAAACATGAAATAATCCAATCAGGTTGTCATCTGTCAAGTGTTCCAGCATCTGACCAGGTCACCAGAGCAGTAGTCATCCACCACAGATTTGGGTTCCCTAAATGTGCTCCAGCTTTGGTCCACTTCCAAAGACATACTGTTTAGGTGAATTGGAAACATTAAATTGACCATAGGTGAGTGTGAATATGTTTCAGTTACAAAACCATAAGAGTTATAAACCTGACCTCCTTTTGATTTTACACAATGTTTTGGGCATGATGTTAAATCTTAATTTCATCTTAAGCTTTTCAGGAAAAAATAATTTGAACTTGAAAGTAGTTTTGTTTTTAGCTTTGTGCAAATAAAGCTAATTCATTAACTCTGGGGTTCAGGATATAATTAGCCATTTTGACTTTTAGTTTTTACCTTTTAAACTGTTTACTTTGCCTTGTTATTTTTTTTCATCACAACCTCTCCAGTGTGACTTCAGTTTTTCTTTTGTTCTGACATACCTAAATTCACACGAACATAAAATCTGAACAGAATTTTTTATTTTATTTTATTTATTTATTTATTTATTTGCTGTGAAAACCACCAACATGTTTGAAAAATATTTTATAACTAAAAATACAAATATAAATTGTAAATTTCAAAGACATATGTACAAAAGTAGCAAACATTTATATACAACTATTTACATTACAATGTAGGAAATGCTTCAGGCATTTTTATAGAACTATTTGCAACCCAATAAGATGCCACACAAATTATTTGTGCCCCTCAAAAAACAAGACAGTGGACACAGGCCTCACCCACAGGAGTGTCACCCTTCCTGTTATCCACCTGGAGGCAGTGTTTGTACTTTAGTCCACCCTCCACCAGCCCCCATGTGGGTTGATGATCAACCCACATGAGGGTTGGTGTTTTTATTGGTTTAGGTTGTGTGTTTTTCCAACAATGATAAAGGGGTTGCCTATTTTCACCTCCATCTACTCCAGCCTGATGGAGCTTGCTCAACAAGGAAATGAGACTCCTGTTTGGTGCACATTTCAGCAAATATGCACACCAAAAATGAATATAATATTCAGCGAAAAAGTGCACGTTTACTATTCAGGATTCAAGTTATACTAGGCCTATCAACAGAATTTAAAAACTGGTATATAGTTTGAAGTCTGCACTTTCAACAGACATTCAATTTATTTTCATTTATATAGCACCAAAACATAACTTGCCTCAAGGTGCTTCACACAAGTAAGGTCTAACCTTACCAACCCCCAGAGCAACAGCGGTAAGGAAAAACTCCCTCTGAGGAAGAAATCTCAAGCAGACCAGACTCAAAGGGGTGACCCTCTGTTTGGGCCATGCTACAGACACAAATTAAATTCAAATGCAGACTCAAACTGCTGTAGACTAGATGTTTCATCCTCTTAATTCGGTCATTTGACTTTAAAGACAAAAGTCAATATCCAATTTACACAACCTAATACTAATAAAACACTTAACTGAGTTTAGACTGAAAGAGCTACTGCCACTTAACACTTTAAAATCACCCCTGGACGCCTCGCTGGAGAGGTGTTCCGGGCATGTCTCATTGGGAGGAGGCCCCGGGGAAGACCCAGGACACACAGGAGGGACTACGTCTCGCAGCTGGCTTGGGAATGCCTCGAGGTTCCCCTGGAGAAGCTGGGGGAGGTGTGTGTGGATCGGGGAGGTTTGGGCGGCTTTGCTTGAGCTGCTGCCCCTGCGAACCGACCTTAGATGAAGCGGAAGAAAATGGAAAGATGGATGGCTCTTGAAACAAAGTCTCTGACCTGTAGATGTTTTACCTGATTGTATTATCTCCTTCAAGTGTCTGTTTTCTATGTAAATGTAACTGTGTATGTAATGTGTGTGTAACTCTGCCCTGCCTCTTGGCCACAACACTCTTGAAAAAGAGATTCTTCATCTCAGTGAGTTTTATCCTGGTTAAATAAAGGTTTTTAAAAAATCCTACAGGGCAGCACTGATTAACCCACACCTAGATAAGGCCCAATCAGGATAGAGCAACCTTTAAATTATATTTCATGGATGTTTTATGGTCCCTGATGAAGCGGTTTGATTGATGGTGACTAATTTCAAATTTTGAGGCAAAATTTCAAAAACTGTGACCAGGAAAGTTATTTTGGTCGAATTTAGTGTTTAACCTTCCTGTGACCTTGATCCTTTTGTGTACTGAAAGGTACCTTACTAGGGCTGCTATATTTAAAAAAATGCGACCAGGAAAGATGTTTCGTCGAATTTAGTGTTTAACCTTCCTTTGACCTTGATCCTTTTGTGTACTGAAAGGTACCTTACTAGGGCTGCTATATTTCAAAAATTGCGACCAGGAACGTTGTGTAGTTGAATTTAGTGTTTGACCTTACTGTGACCTTGAGCTTGATCCTTTTGTGTACGGAATGGTGCCTTACTAGGGCTGCTTATATGTGAACTTGCAAGAGTCTGTGATGTAAACTGTATGCTGTACAGTAAGTTAAAGGTGAAAAATGCAATGATTACAAAATATATATATATATATATATAAATAAAACATACATACTGACACATATCTTTCAAAACTTTCATTTGGCCTTAAATGCCAAGTGGCCTCTGTGTACATGTATGCGTACATGTTTTGGCAAGATATCCAGGGTGGGGGGTATGATATCCCAGGACATCTTACCCCCAGGGGGTAAAATATCCAGGGGGGAAAATAAACTGTTACACCGAGAGGATTAATTGCGCATGAATTTGGTATACAAATTTCAGGCGTTCGTTGTCGTCTGCAACAAAATTAGCCAGGAATGACAAATTTCTCTATGAATTACGGATATATTATATTGTAATAATATATTGTAATAATATATTGTAATTCATTATTATCAGGTTGTCCTAAAAGTTCCCTAAAAAGCCTTCAGTTAATTCAAAATGCTGCAGCTAGAGTACTGACGGGGACTAGAAGGAGAGAGCATATCTCACCCATATTGGCCTCTCTTCATTGGCTTCCTGTTAATTCTAGAATAGAATTTAAAATTCTTCTTCTTACTTATAAGGTTTTGAATAATCAGGTCCCATCTTATCTTAGGGACCTCGTAGTACCATATCACCCCAATAGAGCGCTTCGCTCTCAGACTGCAGGCTTACTTGTAGTTCCTAGGGTTTGTAAGAGTAGAATGGGAGGCAGAGCCTTCAGCTTTCAGGCTCCTCTCCTGTGGAACCAGCTCCCAATTCAGATCAGGGAGACAGACACCCTCTCTACTTTTAAGATTAGGCTTAAAACTTTCCTTTTTGCTAAAGCTTATAGTTAGGGCTGGATCAGGTGACCCTGAACCATCCCTTAGTTATGCTGCTATAGACGTAGACTGCTGGGGGGTTCCCATGATGCACTGTTTCTTTCTCTTTTGCTCTGTATGCACCACTCTGCATTTAATCATTAGTGATCGATCTCTGCTCCCCTCCACAGCATATCTTTTTCCTGTTCTCTCCCTCAGCCCCAACCAGTCCCAGCAGAGGACTGCCCTCCTGAGCCTGGTTCTGCTGGAGGTTTCTTCCTGTTAAAAGGGAGTTTTTCCTTCCCACTGTAGCCAAGTGCTTGCTCACAGGGGGTCATTTTGACCGTTGGGGTTTTACATAATTATTGTATGGCCTTGCCTTACAATATAAAGTGCCTTGGGGCAACTGTTTGTTGTGATTTGGCGCTATATAAAAAAATTGATTGATTGATTGATTGATATATTAATAATCTATAGTGAATATATGACAAACAATCATGGATGTATAACGCATGCATTGAGGAAACGGATCGGACGCATTGCCATTATCACGGAAGTATTACGGATGTATTGAGAATGCATTGCGTGTTGCGGAAACAGCGGTTGTATTGCGCATGTGCAGCATCTGCATTGCGGTCATAAAAGAAGTGCACTCGGACCTTCCGGCATCAATATTCACACCAACAGCACAGCCTCTGGAGCAATTGCTGGACTTGGACAAGTTGATTGGTATGTTGTTGGATGGCAGCAATTATCACACTATGTCTTTAGGGATCCATAACTACAGTTAGGAAAATAAGTATTTGAACACCCTGCGGTTTTGCAAGTTCTCCCACTTAGAAGTCATGGAGGGGCTCACACAGACCTGTTAATTTTTCTTTAAGAAGCCCTCTTATTCTGCACTCTTTACCTGTATTAATTGCACCTGTTTGAACTTGTTACCTGTATAAAAGACACCTGTTCACACACTCAATCAATCACACTCCAACCTGTCCACCATAGCCAAGACCAAAGAGCTGTCTAAGGACACCAGTGACAAACTGTAGACCTGCACAAGGCTGGGATGGAGTAAGAGGCAAGCAGCTTGGTAGAAGACAACTGTTATGATTATTAGAAAGTGGAAGAAACACAAGATGACTGTCAATCTTCCTCAGTCTGGGATTCCATGCAAGATCTCACTTTGTGGGGTAAGGATGATTCTGAGAAAGCTCAGAACTACAGAGGAGGACCTGGTCAGTGACCTGAAGAGAGCTGGGACCATAGTCACAAAGTCTACATTAGTAACACATGATGCTGTCATGGTTTAAAATCCTTCAGGGCAGCAAGGTCCCCCTGCTCAAGCCAGCACATGTCCAGGCCCGTTTGAAGTTCACCAGTGACCATCTGGATGATCCAGAGGAGGCATGGGAGAAGGTCATGTGGTCAGATGAGACCAGAATAGAGCTTTTTGGAATCAACTCCACTTACCATGTGTAGAGGATGAGAACAACCCCAAGAAAACCATCCCATCTGTGAAGCATGGGGATGGAAACATCATGCTGTGGGGGTGCTCTTCTGCAAAGGGGACAGGACGACTGCACCATACTGAAGGGAGGATGGATGGGGTCATGTATTGCGAGATTTGGCAAACAACCTCCTTCCCTCAGTAAGAGCATTGAAGATGGGTCATGGCTGGGTCTTCCAGCATGACAATGACCCCAAACACACAGCCAGGGCAACTAAGGAGGGGCCCCATAAGAAGCATTTTAAGGTACTGGAGTTGCTAGCCAGTCTCCAGAACTGAACTCAATAGAAATTTTTGGAGGGAGCTGAAACTCCAAACCTGAAAGATTTGGAGAAGATCTGCATGGAGGAGTGGACCAAAATCCTGCTGCAGTGTGGTCAAACCTGGTGAAAAACTACAGGAAACATTTGACCTCTGTAGTTGCAAACAAAAGCTACTGTACCAAATATTAACATTGATTTCACAGGTGTTCAAATACTTATTTGCAGCAGTAACATACAAATAAATTATTAAAAAAATCATACATTGTGATTTCCAGATTTTTTTTTTTTTTTTTTAGATTATGTCTGTCACAGTGGACATGCACCTAAGATGAAAATTTCAGACCCCTCCATGATTTCTATGTGGGAGAACTCGCAGGGTTTTGAAATACTTATTTTCCTCACTGTACATCTGTATGTCTCCACAGCAGGACTGGCAATGACTGGCAAGTATGTCGATTTCTGCCACATACAGTAGTGTTCAGAATAATACTAGTGCTATGTGACTAAAAACATTAATCCAGGTTTTGAGCATATTTCTTATTGTTACAATGGGAAACAAGGTACCAGTAGATTCAGTAGATTCTCACAAAGCCAACAAAACCAAGCATTCATGATATGCACACACTTACAAAATTGGGCTATTAGTAAAAAAAGTAGAAAAGGGGGTGTTCACAATAATAGTAGCATCTGCTGTTGACGCTACAAACTCAAAACTATTATGTTCAAACTGCTTTTTTAGCAATCCTGTGAATCACTAAACTAGTATTTAGTTGTATAATCACAGTTTTTCATGATTTCTTCACATCTGCGAGGCATGGAGTCAACCAACTTGTGGCACCTTTCAGCTGTTATTCCACTCCAACATTCTTTAACAACATTCCACAATTCATTCACATTTCTTGGTTTTGCTTCAGAAACAGCTTTTTTGATGTCACCCCACAAGTTCTCAATTGGATTTAGGTCCGGGGAGTGGGCAGGCCACTCCAAAACATTAATTTTGTTGGTTTGGAACCAAGATTTTGCTCATTTACTGGTGTGCTTGGGGTCATTGCCTTGTTGAAACACCCATTTCAAGGGCATGTCCTCTTCAGCATAAGGCAACATGACCTCTTCAAGTATTTTGACATATCCAAACTGTTCCTGGTGCTTTTAGACTTGACTGCTGCCTTCGACACAGTTGACCATGCAACTATTTTATCTCTTCTTGAGAACTGTGTGGGTGTCAGGGGGACAGCCTTGGACTGGTTCCATTCTTACCTTACAGGCCGTTCATTTACTGTCAGGCTGGGGGAGTCCACCTTGTCTTCTGTTCCTCTGAACTGTGGAGTCCCCCAGGGTTCTATTCTTGGGCCTATTCTCTTCACCCTATACCTTCTCCCGTTAGGTCAGGTGTTTAGAAAACATGGCATATCTTATCATCTTTATGCAGATGATACTGAAATGTATTTGCCTATTAAGAAGAACTCTAGCAGCCCCCTGACACCCTTGCTTGTGTGCCTGGAAGACGTCAGGGCTTGGTTGGCTCAAAATTTTCTTAGCTTAAATGAGAACAAAACCGAGGGTGATGTGTTTGGGCCCAGTGTTGTTCCACAGTTCGATTAGACCTGGGCCCTCTCAGTCAACCATGAAGCCCACAGCCACCAACCTGGCGTCATTATGGACTCTGATCTTAAACTGGACAGGCAGGTCAAGGCGGTTTGTTAAATCCAGCTTTTATCAGCTTCATCTTTTAAACCAAAAATTAAATCATTTTATCCTTTTCTGACTTGGAGCGCGTCATGCATGCTTTTATTTCTTCACGCCTGGACTACTGCAATTCACTTTTTTATGGAATTAATCAAAATACACTTCACAGATTGCAGTTAGTCCAGAATGCTGCTGCACGCCTCTTAACTGGGAGAAAAAAACATGAACATATTACACCTATTCTTGCGTCTTTGCACTGGCTCCCTGTTAATTTTAGAATTGATTTTAAAATTTTATTATTTGTTTTTAAAGTTTTAAATGGACTGGCCGCACAATATATTGTAGACCTCCTCCAAATTTACTCCCCAGCGTGTGCTCTGAGGTCTGAGGGCCAGCTCCAGCTTGTGGTGCCTAGGACGAGACTTAAGACCAGGGGGGACAGGGCCTTCTCTGTGGCTGGGCCCAGACTCTGGAACGCTCTGCCTCTCCACATTCGAACAGCCCCCACAATGGAGTGTTTTAAGTCTCGTCTGAAGACCCACTTTTATTCTCTGGCTTTTAGCTCTGCATGAGTTGTATGGTCCTCTGTTGTCTTTGGCCTAGTGTTTTATTTATTTATTGTTTTATTGTTTTTATGTTTATTTATTTATTAGTATCTGAGTGGGTTTATTGTTTTGTATAGTTGTATAATCATTTTTATGTGCAGCACTTTGGAAACTGTTCTGTTGTTTAAATGTGGTATATAAATAAAGTGGATTGGATTGGATTGTTCCATGATACCTGGTATGCGATATATAGGCCCAACACCATAGTAGGAGAAACATACCCATATCATGATGCTTGCACCACCATACTTCACTGTCTTCACTGTAAACTGTGGCTTGAATTCAGAGTTTGGGGGTTGTCTCACAAACTGTCTGCGGCCCTTGGACCCAAAAAGAACAATTTTACTCTCATCAGTCCACAAAATATTCTTCCATTTCTCTTTAGGCCAGTTCATGTGTTCTTTGACAAATTGTAACCTTTTCTGCACGTCTTTTATTTAACAGAGGGACTTTGTGGGGGATTCTTGCACATAAATTAGCTTCACACAGGCATCTTCTAACTGTCACAGCACTTACAGGTAACTCCAGACTGTCTTTGATCATCTTGGAGCTGATCAGTGGGTGAGCCTTTGCCATTCTGGTTATTCTTCTATCCATTTTGATGGTTAGAAGTATTACTTATAAGGTTTTGAATAATCAGGTCCCATCTTATCTTAGGGACCTCGTAGTACCATATCACCCCAATAGAGCGCTTCGCTCTCAGACTGCAGGCTTACTTGTAGTTCCTAGGGTTTGTAAGAGTAGAATGGGAGGCAGAGCCTTCAGCTTTCAGGCTCCTCTCCTGTGGAACCAGCTCCCAATTCAGATCAGGGAGACAGACACCCTCTCTACTTTTAAGATTAGGCTTAAAACTTTCCTTTTTGCTAAAGCTTATAGTTAGGGCTGGATCAGGTGACCCTGAACCATCCCTTAGTTATGCTGCTATAGACATAGACTGCTGGGGGGTTCCCATGATGCACTGTTTCTTTCTCTTTTTGCTCTATATGCACCACTCTGCATTTAATTAGTGATCGATCTCTGCTCCCCTCCACAGCATGTCTTTTTCCTGGTTCTCTCCCTCAGCCCCAACCAGTCCCAGCAGAAGACTGCCCCTCCCTGAGCCTGGTTCTGCTGGAGGTTTCTTCCTGTTAAAAGGGAGTTTTTCCTTCCCACTGTAGCCAAGTGCTTGCTCACAGGGGGTCGTTTTGACCGTTGGGGTTTTACATAATTATTGTATGGCCTTGCCTTACAATATAAAGCGCCTTGGGGCAACTGTTTGTTGTGATTTGGCGCTATATAAAAAATTGATTGATTGATTGATTGATTGTTTTCTGTTTTCTTCCACACGTCTGGTTTTTTGTCGATTTTAAAGCATTGGAGATCATTGTAGATGAACAGCCTATAATTTTTTGCACCTGCGTATAGGTTTTCCCCGCTCCAATCAACTTTTTAATCAAACTACGCTGTTCTTCTGAACAATGTCTTGAACGTCCCATTTTCCTCAAGCTTTCTAAGACAAAAGCATGTTCAACAGGTGCTGGCTTCATCCTTAAATAGGGGACACCTGAATCACACCTGTTTGTTCCACAAAATTGACAAACTCACTGACTGAATGCCACACTACTATTATTGTGAACAGCCCCTTTTCTACTTTTTTACTAATAGCCCAATTTCATAGCCTTAAGAGTGTGCATATCATGAATGCTTGGTCTTGTTGGATTTGTGAGAATCTACTGAATCTACTGGTACCTTGTTTCCCATGTAACAATAAGAAATATACTCAAAACCTGGATTAATCTTTTTAGTCACATAGCACTACTATTATTCTGAACACTACTGTATAGTACTTTGGGTTTACATGAAGTGTTTGTTATGCATTTGCAAATTGTCCGATTGGCCAATCTGTATGCCTTCTCTACTACTTATTTTAGTTTGTGATGTGGACGTGATAGGCACGCTATATATCCGTTTTACACACTGTCCCAGTCCGCTGCCAAGCCGCAATGCCCCGTCAGTTACGGATATCAGCAGATAACGGCGGATATACAGTGCATAGATTGAGTATGTATTGCGTATGTAAGGCAGATGTCATCCGCAACCAAAATTTTGTGCAGCTCAAAAATCCTGGCAACGGAAAAACGTGCCTCTGCGAATAATTGCGGATGTCGGCTGTTAAGGATTTTGTATATATGTTATCACTGTTAAACATTTGTACATTTGTCTTCTTTCTCATGAGAACGGTGTTGTGCTGTTTTGCACTTCACCCTGAGAATGTACGTGTTATTCAACCTTGTTTTAGCTTTGTCTCTTTCTCATGAGAACGGAGATGTGCTGTTTTGCACCTGTCTTAATGCAATCCTGAGAATTCAATTTTGTTTTAGCACTCTGGGGTCAATCTGAGCTGGGAATGAAGGGCTGGATGTACTTATTATTATAATATAACTTTGTTTTCGCAGCCTCTAACGACTGGGAGTAAGAGAACGTTTTGACTATTGTGATGTGGTGTTTAGTGTGAAGGAGTGTGGAAGACAGGACACTTCAGGCAGATGCAGAACAGCTGATACCTGCAACAGACGAACGAGATGTGCTGACCTGAAAGTGTTCTTCCTTACAGCTGCACTTATTGACGTATGTGTTTATGTTATGGGAAGAAACTTGTCTTGCGTCATCACCCCCACCCTTAGGACAAGTTTCTTGTTTATGTGATGAGGGCGTCTCTTAATAAAAAGAGCGGAAAAGCAGGCCAGACTTTAGTGTAGCCTTGGTGTACAGCCTGGCCGCACTCCGCGCGTAAAATTTGACTTTCTGTCTCACTGGTGTTTCTTGACTCTGTTTGTCTTGTTAAAGGTTTTAAAAATGTTTGGAGGAGAAAATACCCAACATTGACTGGGGGCTCGTCCGGGATCTCAACAACACCGGAGGTGTCCGGCGGAGGTCGTCAAGTCCAGACGTAAATCCTTGGCCAAGGTCCGATCGATCGATTGATCGTGTCTGCAATTGTCGACCACCGTTGGCATCGTCTGGTTGACGAGATTTTCCCGAAGAAGACAGACAGGAAGTCGAGTCAGTGAGTAAAATTTCTTTGTAAACAGTACTGAGTGAGTGGTGATCAGATCACATAAAACAGTTAAATTCCGCAAGCGATGATACAGAATCGTCTGTTAATGCAAAGCAGTTAAACTCTGTAAGGAGGGTGCGGACTCCTCTGTTTTAATACGCGTACCGGTAGGGGATAAAAGTGATCACATAAAACAGTTAAACTCCGTAAGCGATGATACAGAATCGTCTGTTAATGAAACACAGTTAAACTCTGTAAGGAGGGCGGACTCCTCTACGGTTGCGAGGGACGCACGTAGTTAAATTCCGGAAGGAGGATACGGACTCCTCTGTTTTAATACGTAAAGGAAATCCCGGGTAGGAATATGTGCACTGTAAAAAAGCAGTTAAATCTGGCAGGGACGGCGGAGTCCCCTAATGCAGGACATTAGTTAAATTTCACGGGAGGGCGAGCTCCCCTGACATAAGAATACGCGTACGATTATTAGGAGTGTTTCTATGTGTAAATAGTGTTTTGCGCAAGTGTAAATAACTGTGTGAAAGTGTAATACTTTGGACAACGTTAGTGACAACCGTGCGTGTGGAAGCAGCAGGCAAGTGATTCCGCTTCCTACGGTGAGGTGAAAGGAATCAACCACACGACGGCAAATTGATTGTCACGTCCAAAGAAAGTGTGAAAACTTCAGATTTAGAACACCCTAGGTGTGCCCCTGTCTGAAGTCCAAATTATAACAAGGGATAAAAAATATAATAAAAATGGGGGGTAAGACGTCTAAAATAAGGAAAATTTATCAACTGACGACTGGAAATTTATGGAGGCAAAAAATCCAAAAGCAACAAAGAAATTGGAGACCTGGATAAATAAACATGACTTTGACGGACGACTGAACCTGATCAGCATACAAAAGCTGAAGAAGGAGTTAGAACGGGAACATAAAGGTGATGAGAAAAAGATGCAGAAAGTAGGGGCAGATTTAGTGGCATTTTGGGAGGAGGAAGCAGAGAACAGACAGAAAGGAGCAGAGAAGCGACGATTAGAGAAAGCGAGGAAAAAGACAGCTGTAGGTAAGGCAGAAGAAGATGTGATAATTCAGCACAGAGAGCCAGAACAGCCTCAACAACCACCGCCGGCTGGATCGTCGGTGACAAAGAGACCTTTATCTCCTCTACCAGAGGATGACGATGTACCGCCACCACAGTATGATTTGGCAGTAAAACCTAAGGTAAAAAGAGAAAAACCAGAAAAACCACAAACACGCAGTCAAGCGAAAGTGCCTACAGCCCCTCCCATGGTGGAACATAGTGATCAGGGAGGTGCCTATCCTATGATAGAAGTACCAAATCCTCGTGCAGGAACAGCAGGACAGCTACCAACCATGCTCGTTTATCGGACATGGAATGCTGATGATATCAAAGCAGCAGTCGACATGATACCATCGCCACATGTCGATATCGAGGGCTTTATGCAGGATATAGAAAACATTAGAACATCTTACCACCTTAATGGACCTGAAGTCCAACAGGTGTGGATGAAAGCATGTGGCCCTAAATGGAGTCAGGTACGCGGAGACTGGAATCCTGCAGATCAACAAGGCGTACCACTGACACATGATGATCTAGTCTTGAAAACAAGAGTGGAAGCTATGATTACACGTGCGAAAGGAGTGTTAGGACCAAAGATAAATTATACTGAAATTACCAGGACAACTCAGAAAGAAGGAGAGCCATGGACAGAGTTTAGGTGCAGGTTTGAGAATGTATTTAGGGTCCATAGTGGCATATTGCCAGAAACACCTGTGTATGAACAACAATTGAAAAACGCTCTGATCCAACATTCCAATAAGGATATAAAAGCTTGGATACAGAAACACTGGATTGGATTGCCTACAGGCACATTGGAAGAAACACATACACACTGCTGTCATGCAGAAGAAGTCTTAAAGCAGAAAAAGACAAGAAACAGCGACAAAGGAGTGTATGTAGCACATGGAGATGATGAAATATATTACCAGCAGGGTAACTTAAGACAGCAGAAGCAGTGCAAACGCCCCAAAAAGCCATGGCAAAATAGACAAGGTGGACAGCCACAACGTCAAGGACCATGGCAACCACAACAGCAGCACAGACAGGGAGGGCCACCACGTGGTCCCCTGATTTGTTGGAACTGTGGAAGAGAGGGACATATGTATAGAAATTGTCCGAATCCACCTACTGAGGGAGCAGCAGGGAGAATTCCACAACGGAATAATCCTCCGCAGCCACAGTATCCACAATGACTAGAATCCATAATCCATGATTCCACATCAGATAGGCAGTCTGATTGTGATATGGATCTGTGTGCCTTGCTGGGAAATCCGGTACCAAAACCAGAAGTGACTTTGTTGGTAAATGGACGACCAGTGACATTCCTTTGTGATACAGGAGCATGTAGAACCACATGTAATGACAACATACCTGTCCATCAATTAAGCAACGAAATCTTTAGGGTTCGCTCTGCAAATGGACAAACATCAGACGTCCCTATCACCAAACCCATAACGTTGACAGATCCATTTGGCCTGACGTGTACTATGTCAGTGTTGAGCATGCCACAATGTCCAGTTAACCTCCTAGGACGAGACGGATTGACTGCATTGGGCTTGTCCATAATTGTGGAACAAGGGAAATTAGTTGTTGAACGCACAGGAGGCGTTAACATGGTAAGAGAAGAAAGCGCTGACCCCACATTCCACTATTACTATACATTTGACATTTCAGAAGAAGATGCTGCAGGATGGGGTAAAGATGTCGTCTTGCAAGCGACAGCCCTACTAAAAATCCTGAACAACAGATGTCACCACCTGACCTGCATGTCACAATGTGGCATAAAGATCCTCCAGGTCCGGATGGTGACTATGAAACTAAATTGAAAAATGTTTCACCTGTGAAACTGACAATGACCGATTTGATTCATGATGGCAACTCAACAGCTGTCATAACAGTAACAGGCGCCACTGAAGATGTATCAAAATTGAGATTCACAGGTATGCCATTACATATGTCACTTTGTAAGCCATATTTGACAGAATGGCAAGAATTGGGACTGACAGTCATAACAGCTTTGTCAGCCTCTGATTGGAGTAGAGTTGGCCCACGAACGGAGTTCAGTCCATCAACCAAGTTGTATAAAGTGCCAGTTAATGTCTCATTGGTGCTGACAGCTGGAACACACATTGATGCGTCCACTTCACAATCCTGAGTGTTTCAGTTGAGTCCTGAAGAGGATGCTCTTCTCTCTTCAGTACCGTCAGGATTGTGGACAACAGGTCCTTCAGACGTAGGACTGATTAAAAATGCACAACCTGTAGTTATAAGGCCAAAACAGAATACAGACCATGTGTAAGACAGTATCCATTGAAACCTGATGCAATTGACGGAATCAGGCCGGTAATAGAGGATTTATTAACAGCAGGAGTAATAGTGCCATGTCCAGATTCACCATGTAACACACCCATATTTCCGGTAAAAAGGCTCCGCCCTCAGTGGGGTGGAGAATGATTCAAGATCTGCAGGCAGTAAATGCTGCTGTGATTAAAAGAGCACCATGTGTCCCAGATCCACACACCTTGTTAAATTCGCTGAGACCAAATTCTAATAGTTTCTCAGTAATTGACATAAGTAATGCATTTTTCTCTGTGCCAGTACATCCAGATAGTCAATTCTGGTTTGCTTTTACCTTTAAAGGACAACGATATACATTCACCAGATTACCGCAGGGTTACGCAGAGAGCCCAACTATTTATTCTCAAGTCATGTCAGCATGTTTAGCCAATTTCGTTCCACCGGCAGATAGCCAACTGTTAGTGTATGTTGATGACATTTTGATTGCCTCTGACACACGAGAAAACTGCATAACTGACACAGTAGCATTATTATGTTTCTTATTTGACAATGGCCACAGAGTGAGTAGAAACAAAGTTCAGTTGTGTAGGGATAAAGTAAAATACTTAGGACATGAGTTATCAGCCACAGGGCGCACGATCCTGTCTGATAGGAAGGAAGCAATTTTGCACGCTCCAAAACCACAAACCAAAAAGCAGATGATGTCATTTCTTGGATTGACAAATTACTGCAGGGCATGGATTCCTTGCTATGCAGAGTTGACTAGTCCACTTTCTGATTTGATGTACAAAGATGATATTTCAATGTCAACCGTGTTGGAATGGAACAAAGATGCTGAGGAAGCCTTTGTAAAAGTAAAACAAACATTAGTGTCATCCACAGTTTTGGCACTACCAGATTATAGTAAACCATTCATTCAAACAGTTGATTGTAAGAATAAGTTCATGACTAGTGTTTTGGTTCAAGTGTATGGCTCAAAATTGAGGCCAGTTGCCTACTACTCATCTAAATTGGATGCAGTAGCAAGTGCTTTACCACCATGCGTACATGCTGTTGTTGCAGCCTCTATGGCTGTTCAAAGTAGCAGTAATGTTGTTCTATTCCATCAGCTGACATTGAAAGTTCCACATGCAGTCTCTGCACTTCTGTTGCAGACAAACATGAGCCTTTTGTCCCCAGCAAGACATCTTTCGTGCATGTCCTTGCTATTATCACAGCCACACCTTACGATAGAGCGATGTACAACATTGAATCCCTCCACATTGATACCTTTACCTGAGGATGGTGAGCCGCACAATTGTCTTGATTTAGCAACAGTTTGTACAAAAGCACGCCCAGACCTCCGGGACACACCCATCCCAAACAGTACAATCGTGTATGTGGATGGTTCTTCCACCAAAAATGCTTATGGACAAACGCAATCTGGATATGCTGTCGTCACAAATTCAGAAGTATTAGATTCTGCTTCATTGCCATCGTCATTTTCAGCACAAGCAGCTGAATTAGTTGCTTTAACTGCAGCTTGCTATCTGTTTCAAGGTACGGCCGTATCAATTTATACGGACAGCCAGTACGCTTTCAGCACAGTGCATGTGTTTGCAAAACTATGGGAGGAGCGTGGAATGGTGACATCGTCTGGAAAGCCAGTGACTCATGCCACTCTCCTAACTGCCCTACTGCAAGCTGTGAAGTTGCCTCAACAAATTGCTATATGCAAATGTGCGGCTCACACCAATGGCTCTGACAGTGTTTCAAAAGGAAATGATTTTGCTGACAGAGCAGCAAAAGAGGCAGCAGCAGCTTCTTCTATTTTTGTTGTACAGGAAACTACTCCAGATTTGCATTTAGGTCATACACTGCTTGCTGACATGCAACAGCAGGCAACAGACAGAGAAAAACAAATGTGGATAGCTAAAGGAGCTACGTATGCAAATGACTTGTACGTATGACCAAATACCCAACATCGGCCGACTCATACAAGCATGTTTCATGGATATTGCAGATGTTTAGTGAATATAAACCAAGTTTGTGCACAATTCATGTGCAAAGCTTCCTAAACGCCAATAGGACTGGGCCTTAAATATCTGCTTATTGGGCTCATTGACTAGTTGCTTTTTTTAAGTTTTCAAGGCTCGTTTATTATATAAATCATTTTGGCCAAATGATTATCTGTGTTCCAGTTTTAAATTTTAATTTTGGCTGCTCACAACAGATTTGACATGGATCCATTTGTTGATATGGCAGAAGTTTGACACTGGATTACTTTCCTGATGGACCTCCAGTGGTACATGGACAATGGGATAGGGACATCCTGGGAGCATGTAGAAGAGAATGTGTTATGTTCACACGAGGATGTGTACAAACAGCCTGGCTTTTTAATATGCTTGTCCTGTTTCCACTTCATGTCCTAAAACCATTCAACTTGTCAAAGAAATTTCCTTCAATTGAAATTAGCTTCTCCTAATGAAATTTTGTTATTATGAGCACAGTTGGTGCCTGAAGCACAGCCTGTGAGTGTAAAAATTTTAAAAGCTTCAAAGTCACTCACCATGCAAACAAATAGTTTCCAGACTGGAAGAAATTGGGTGTATCTATTAAAGGGATGTTAGCCATGCTGAAAATAGAATCTGACCATTTGTTTCCAGCCTATGACATCCGTTCAGTCCAGCTTGTGGGGATCTAAAGTCTGACTGTGCATCAGTGGGCTTGGCAAAGTAATACCACTCCACAATAATCATGGAATCCCATCAAGTCAATGGCTGCATTTACTGAAAATGCCTTCGCAAAGATTGGGCAATTTTCTGTGTAGCAGTTGCTACTGTAAAGGCCCGGAAATTGATTTACTTGGTGAGAATTGGTAACATTTGAAAAGTTGCCAAGAAGCTATATATATATATATATATATATATATATATATATATATATATATATATATATATATATATATATATATATATATATATATATATATATATATAAAATGAATTAACCATTTAGGAATTATGGCCATTTTTATACACATTCCTTTTATTCCTACAATTTATCGCATTTACAGACGGTTTTGTTTTGAGAAGACGGAACATGAATGCATGAACATTTCCAAGTCACTGAATATTGATTGGACTTCTTTTGCATCAATTAAGAAAAACAGACAGTATATGATAAGTGATGTATTACAAGTCTTCATGGCAATCCGATTACGACAATGATTGTCTCTTGATTGATCCTGGATGTGATGGTGAGTGCAGAGTTTCTCTTTCTGATAGATGCTGTACATGGTTGCTATGGGAAATTCTGCCGGTCAGGATCTTGCACAATCCTGCCCGGCACTCTTTGCTGATCACTGGAAGACTTGTGGATAATAATAATTAATTTTATTTATACTGCACTTTACATCTAATTTCAAATCTCAAAATGCTACAGAGACAAAAATAACAGTAAATGGATGTGCAACACAGAAAAATCTACATCCAGGGTTGATATGGAGATGCCTGTGTAGGGTATGTTTAATGTGGGAATGTCATTTCAAGCCAACAAACACATGGTCTTTGACAGATCTTTAGTCTGGTCCAATGCCTAGGAAATCCCAGATGATTGGTTTCTGAGGACCTGCTGCAGCCTTCATCCATTTTCACAGACACTGGGTTACAAGCCATTACCTCCTCTGCACAAGCCACTGTTGAGGATGTCTTGTTTTACCTGTTCGCTGTCTTGTATTCAGGGTTCCTCTGTTGGGCCTTCATGGATACCGTAGTACCAATAAACAAGGTCCCCACTGTATTTCACTCCAACAGATAATTCCCAGCTTGTTGTCACAATGCAGATGAGGGGTTGGATTTTGACAATCACATTACAAGTAATGCTCAAATAATTTTTTTCAAGTACGAAACACTTTGCACTATATCCCTACTCTTACTCTAAGCTCAGTACTAAATTTTACCCAATTTTGTCTGCACCTCTGCAGATGTCAAGGTGTGAAGCTGAAATGGAAACTAAGCACCACCTCTTTTTTTGAGCATGGCACATGATAATTACATGGCAGACCCAGAACAAGTGGCAGCTTCCTGTCACTACAATTAATGGCCGTATCAAGCAACATTTTTATTCCAAAATCCAAAAAGAACAAACAAAAAGACAATTATGAAAATGCCTCCAACAAACTGTAGTAACCTTTTTAAAGATACTGAGTTTTGGTCTCCCCAGGTGAAAAAATAACAATAATAATAATAATCATAATGATGATGATGATGATGATGATGATAAAAAAAAGTAAAAACATGAAAGACGTGTTTCCAGCAGCGGTAAGAGACAACCAGTTACATATCTCATGTTCATCAAAGGAGTTGTCCTCTAACATGGACAAAAAAAAAACATTGATCTCTATGTGGAGAAGCCAATCTCCCAGAGAGGTCCTCCATCCAAGTACTAGTCAGGACACACTGCTTAGCTTCTGAGAAATGACAGGATCAGGCTGACAGAGCAGAGCAGCTGTCTAGTTTGAGATGCATTGTTGCTAAATCCACACCACACATTAATGCTGTCCTGCTGGCTATGCTACAGCATTCAATTAGGAAAAATTTAACACCTCGATTCTGACTCCATCCCAGTAATCAAGCATCTTGTCTTGGGGTGTAAGCCCAAATACTGAATGAAGGAATTTCATTGCCACAGCTTGTATCCACCTCCTTCCTTATTCTGTCAGCCATTACTACTGTTGAGCACATTGCTTTAAAAAAATAATTACAGTTGTCAGTTCTCGCAAAAAGTAACAGCAACTGAGTTACGTCATTATAAAAGTAATTAGTTACTTGGAAAAGCAATTACTGTGTTACTTTAAAAAAAAAAAAAAGTTCAAATATTTGAACCCCCCTTTCCCTTTTTAATGGAATTTTAAATTCAACTGTCTTAAATTATTTATTTTAAAAAAGATTAAATGGACACTTAATAGTAAGTGATTATTAACAGAGATAGTGAGGTTAGTAATTCATTATATATATATATATATATATATATATATATATATATATATATAAATTTCTTCATCAAGTGCATTCCAAAGCTTGACTCCATAAACAGTGGGACACTTCTGTGTGAACTTGGTCTGAAAATTATATTTTCTTCTATGGCAAGCGGCCTGTGTAACAAGACTGAATATATTTTGGACATCTTGTAAACCAAACTTAGCTTTCCACATAATAAGATCAATTTCTGAGTCAACAAAATCTTTCAATTTTAATTGATTGGTTGCAACAAACTAATTATTAGTATGCTCTCATTTGTAGCAAATGCAAGGCTTTAGTGGTACTATTATATGTATTACTCCAGACTTCAGCACAATAACTGAAATATGGGAGAGTCATTGAGCAATACAACATACACAACAAGTTACATTCAAACAATTATTTTACTTTAAATAAAATCCCTATGCTTTTACTAACTCTTTTTATGTGATCTATGTCGGCTTTCCAAATTCATTTCTCATCCAACACACCAAGAAACTTAACTTCATTAACTCTTTCAATTATAACTCCAATGGTCATTTTCACATCATTCTTCCTCTGATTACCAAAAAATCATATAGTTTTTGTCCCAGTTTAAAACCAACTTATTTTAATTAAACCAATTTCTCACTTATCATTTCTTCTATTATTTCTGTTATTTCCAAGAGAATACTTCCTGAAGTATTATGATGATAATACTATCATAAAGATATGATAAAGACATATCTTTATGTTCGGCTGCTTTCAGTAATGCTGGTATTTGGCTAGACTCTTTCTCTCCAATTGTTCTGTCTGAGTTACTTTCATTAGTCAGTTCCTCCAAACCATCAACATGTCTATTAGACCCCATTCCTACCAGGCTGCCCAAGGAAGCCCTACAATTAATTAATGCTTCAATCTTAAATATGATCAATCTATCTTTATTCGTTGGCTATGTATCACAGGCTTTTAAGGTGGCAGTAATTAAACCATTACTTAAAAAGCCATCACTTGACCCAGCTCTCTTAGCTAATTATAGGCCAATCTCCAACCTTCCTTTTCTCTCAAAAAGTCTTGAAAGGGTAGTTGTAAAATAGCTAACTGATCATCTGCAGAGGAATGGTCTATTTGAAGAGTTTCAGTCAGGTTTCAGAATTCATCATAGTACAGAAACAGCATTAGTGAAGGTTACAAATGATCTTATGGCCTCAGACAGTGGACTTATCTCTGTGCTCGTCCTGTTAGACCTCAGTGCAGCTTTTGATACTGTTGACCATAAAATTTTATTACAGAGATTAGAGCATGCCATAGGTATTAAAGGCACTGCGCTGCAGTGGTTTGAATCATATTTATCTAAAAGATTACAATTTGTTCATGTAAATGGGGAGTCTTCTTCACGGACTAAGGTTAATTATGGAGTTCCACAAGGTTCTGTGCTAGGACCGATTTTATTCACTTTATATATGCTTCCCTTAGGCAGTATTATTAGAAAGCATTGCTTAAATTTTCATTGTTACGCAGATGATACCAAGCTTTATCTATCCATGAAGCCAGAGGACACACACCAATTAGTTAAACTGCAGGAATGTCTTTCAGACTTAAAGACATGGATGACCTCTAATTTCCTGCTTTTAAATTCAGATAAAACTGAAGTTATTGTACTTGGCCCCACAAATCTTAGAAACATGGTGTCTAACCAGATCCTTACTCTGGATGGCATTACCCTGACCTCCAGTAATACTGTGAGAAATCTTGGAGTCATTTTTGTTCAGGATATGTCCTTCAATGCGCATATTAAGCAAATATGTAGAACTGCTTTTTTGCATTTGCGCAATATCTCTAAAATTAGAAAGGTCTTGTCTCAGAGTGATGCTGAAAAGCTAATTCATGCATTATTTCTTCTAGGCTGGACTATTGTAATTCATTATTATCAGGTTGTCCTAAAAGTTCCCTGAAAAGCCTTCAGTTAATTCAAAATGCTGCAGCTAGAGTACTGACAGGGACTAGAAGGAGAGAGCATATTTCACCCATATTGGCTTCTCTTCATTGCCTCCCTGTTAATTCCAGAATAGAATTTAAAATTCTTTTCCTTACTTATAAGGTTTTGAATAATCAGGTCCCCTCTTATCCTAGGGACCTCATAGTACCATATCACCCCAATAGAGCACTTTGCTCTCAGACTGCAGGCTTACTTGTAGTTCCTAGGGTTTGTAAGAGTAGAATGGGAGGCAGAGCCTTCAGCTTTCAGGCTCCTCTCCTGTGGAACCACCTCTCAATTCGGATTAGGGAGACATACACCCTCTCTACTTTTAAGATTAATCTTAAAACATTCCTTTTTGCTAAAGCTTATATTTAGGGTTGGATCAGGTGACCCTGAACCATCCCTTAGTTATGCTGCTATAGACTTAGACTGCTGGGGGGTTCCCATGATGCACTGAGTGTTTCTTTTTATTCACCTCTTTTTGCTCTGTATGCACCACTCTGCATTTAATCATTAGTGATTGATCTCTGCTCTCTTCCACAGCATGTCTTTTTCCTGATTCTCTCCCCTCAGCCCCAACCAGTCCCAGCAGAAGACTGCCCCTCCCTGAGCCTTTCTTCCTGTTAAAGGGAGTTTTTTCCTTCCCACTGTCGCCAAGTGCTTGCTCACAGGGGGTCGTTTTGACCGTTGGGGTTTTTCTGTAATTATTGTATGGCTTTTGCCGTGCAATATAAAGCACCTTGGGGCAACTGTTGTTGTGATTTGGCGCTATATAAATAAAATTGATTTGATTTGATTTGATTTCCACACGTTGTATTTGAACGAACTCCTCCTTGGGATTTTGTCCAATGCACGTCAAATTTCTTTCACAGCATCCACAGATGATACTGACCAAAAGTTATCAAAAGCTATTCTCTATGTCAAAGGGTGTGGCCGCCATGACGCCACCATTTTGATTCTTCGCCATGGAACATCAATTCATGATAACTCCTTCATGCTTTGCCTGATTGACTTGAAACTTCACATGTGTAATGAGGGTCAGCCCCTTACCACACCTTGCCCCTTTGTTTGTACACTGAGGACCCCCTAGATTTTTTTTTTTTCTTATATAGCGCCAAATCACAACAAACAGTTGCCCCAAGACCCCCTAGTGGATGAACCATCAACATGTCATAACTCCTTCATGCATTGTGTGATTTGCTTGAAATTTGAACTGTGGGATGAGTGGTTGCCCCTGTATGCACATGCCCACATCTGGTCTCAAGGGGACGCACTGCCCTGGGTAGGCGGCCACGTGGCCCGTATATGACTGCTTGCAGTCCTAGTTACTATTTATTATTGTAGTTGTTCTACTCAATGCACTGATAGATTTGTCTGCAGTAGGCAGTTCTCAGAAAGTGAATGGCTGTGTAAGAATGGCTGGTTTACACCGTACTGAGACTAATATAAGACCTACAAGATCATGACATTTTGTCAACTCTCAAGTCTTGGCTGGTCTCCGTTGTGATTTGTCATTTGCGTTTACACCAAGTTTGCTTTGTGACTGAATTGTGCGAGTGAAAAATATGTTCATATCTGTTATCATTGATGCAACCCCATGCAGAGTCAACTGAGTCTATTATGACCATTAGATCAAGTGGACAGTGAGTTGAGACGCAAGACTTTATCAAGACTGATTATGAGACCCATGTATTTAACTGGTCGCATAACTTGTGCAAGTGTTTAAAACAGTTCAATACACTTGCTGCACACCAGTTGGAGACAGATGGAGTGATGGCGACCAAGAGGGATCTTTTTCTGACCATGGAGACCCCACTGTGACCAGCCTGCAACCTCAGTGGGAGTCCGTGAGAGTGACGGTGAGCACAGGCCAGTTTTCGATTGCAACTCAGTCATGGAATCTGTGTAAATGGGTTGGATGGAGACTGATGAAGGATGCCACCAAGACACCCATAACAGCTCTGAAGGCATTATAGGCTTCTGTGACTGGAGAAAATGTCCACAGTGCAACTTTTCTGTTTCCCCACCTTATGGTGGAATGGAACGAAAAAGGATTTTCACACAAGAAAGCAGACCAAATCCAGGCTTAAGTCTGCCTTATCTCTTCAGGCAAAATGTCAGTAAAATATTATGTGTTCATTTTAATATCCTCATCACCTTTTACCTGCAGCATTTACTCTTGAATAATGCTGATAATTACACTTACAAGCACACTAATGCAGAAAAATATTAAATGTCTTGTGGGTTTTTTGTAGCATTTAATTACAGTTCACACAAAGAGCAGCGTTTAGTTTCTCTTGGCAGCATGAGCTGTGGTTGGTATTGCAGCGGTATTGGATTTGAGAATGAAGGTTACATTCCCACATCTCAGCAGCTCTGCTGAGACAAATTCACAAAGAATGTTGGCAGGATTAAAAGCAGAGTCAGTGCTTGGTGGTGGACTCCTGCCACGACTGACAGTGAATGTTTGTTGCCAGACGGCGCTTTCCAGGTGAGTGCTTGCAGATGGAGTGATGGACACCAGATGGAGCCCTTGGCATGCATCCTCCCTCAGGGTTGTTCCACATGAACTCTGCTCCATCACTGTTCTTCTACCTCATTAGAAACTTCTCTATTCTTCAGTGGTCCCAGCACCTCATCTCACAGGTTGCTTCACAGATGGGAGCTGTGACAGTGCCAGCAGTTGAAATATTTCAGGCATGGAGAAGTGCATTGTTGGAGTTTATATTTCTGTGCCACTTTTCTGCACAAGTTTTTTCTGGCAAGATTAAGTAATATCACTGACATATATGTGGAAGCTGTGAGAGTGAGTTCAGGCTTGAAAAAAATCTCAAAGTGATGGATGTTTATCTTGTGGTTTCAAAGGAAGGCTGAATTTACATTTGTTGCAAACATTCAATAAAAATGCAATTCACACTTATACTCTGCTCAAAATTATTGCTACCCCTGATGTTCAACTAACTACACTGTCAGAATAGGGGAGGTGATGGTCTAGCGGTTAAGTGTTGGGCTTCAGACCAAAGGATCCTCTGTTCTAAACCCAGCATGATCCGCAAATCGCTAAGGGCCCTTGGACAAGGTTGCTCCCAGTGTGGTGAGCACCTTACATCAGAAATGTGGACATCCACTTGCCATTTTGTAGTTGCTGAGGCCCTGAGGCATTGATCAGATGGTCCATACACAGAAATGCAACATGGTTATAGTTTCATAGCTGATGTTCCCTCACAATGCAGGTGGTGTGCCTCACCTGAATCTTTTTCAGTATTTGTTTGGTGGACACAGTCTTTGTAACTGTAACTAAGGGTCCTCCAAAGAGACCTCATAATAAAGCCATGTAGCCATCACTTTAAGTCAGTGGTAAACTTCCAGATGTCACATTATACAATTAGACTGAAAGAGACCAAGACCCTAAAGACTTAGACCTTTGTTCTCCTGCAAAACTATCTGCATCACCACACACCTTTACAATGATTCTATATGCTTATCCCAGGTGTATCTCAACTTCAGTGTGAAAGGTCCCAGGGACATGAATATCACTGTCAAATTTGTTGAGATATTCACTTACCTCTGCAGTTTTTCAACAACAGTGGTGGGCACAGTTCCGATAACCGCTAATTATCGAAGATAATGTTTTCATTATCGGATTATCTTTTTAGATAACTTTAAAAACCATTATTAATAATGATAATTTTTAGACCAGTAACGTGGTAAATAAAACTGAAGAGCTACAAATATTTATGAAACTTAAAATCAGTTGAGCACCTACTAGTTCTACTCTCTGCAAAACAGAGAAGAGCTGCTTTAAGAAGAAACCACTCTATCCTCTGTTGACAAAGAAGAACTGGTCCCCCCCCCCCAAAAAAATAAAAACTCATTTCTCCTAACCCCGTACTGATACACAGGCAATATCCCCTAAGTCATCCAGAGGCATACATTTTTAACTTATGGTTCAACTTTTAACCAAAGTTATGTCAGACAAGTTATTTAAATTAATGTCATGTCTGAAATTTTATAAAGTGAAAATATCAGATATATGTTTTAGTTTAAAGTAATGCGCTAATTTTTAAGGTTTTAGTGTGGATATATTCTGTGCCCAGCAGTGCATTATGGGTAGGATAGGGTAATCTCAGTACGTTCACAACATGAGAAATGCATTTGAAACACTTTGATCAGGCTCTATGGACAACAGCATTAAACTTTAGTGCCTAAAACTCTCGTGAATATATTCTCTGAGTTTATAGATGTTGTTATTGCGTCTGCGTTTATTAAATTCCACGCATCTTAAATATAGCAGACAGATTATCTGGAATTTTGTTTTGGCAAGTTTTCAAGGTCTCTACTGCCATCTACTGGCCAGTAGTGTTCATTTGCCCTATTGACGTATCCCATAATCCCTTGCATGCCAGAGAGTCACTGCAGTCAACAACATATAGAGAATCAACACGATGACAGTTGTAAATTAATATTATACTACAAAAATGTATTTTTTTATGCTTTCTGTCATGTTAATAAGAGACTGCATGCATGATACCCTGAAAACTTGCTAAAACAATTATAACAAATAATCTGTCTGTTACATTTAATCTGCATGGAATTTAATAAACGCAAACCGAATTTCAGACATATTATATATATTCGTCTGGAACAAAGAGGACAAACAGTGTTGTAAAGAACAATAATCAAGACGTTAAAGAGCAAACTTCACTTTCCTCCAGAATGACATGAACAGGAAGCGAGCGGAGCTCACAGCAGCTCCCATTAAAAATAACGGAGAGAGAGCCTGTGATTCTCGCATGTTTACATAAAACAAATGCAATAACAATGTCTATAAACCCAGAGAATATATTCACGAGAGTTTTAGGCACAATATAAAAATAGTTTTATGTTGCGATGTTAATGGTGTTGTCTGTGCTCAGTGGACGGTTAAAGTGCATCGTGATCAGAGCATCTCAATGCAGTTCTCAGTGTTATTGAGATCTCGCAGCGCGGCGACCTCTCTGAGGTTTTGTGGAATTTGAAACTTCAATAGGGCAAATAGCCAACACTTATGTGTCAAGACAATATTGAGTACACGTTTTACAACATAATAAAACGTGCGCACAACATCATAAAACGTGTGAACATTCTCTCCACATGCAAAACATTTTGCGATGACTTCCAGGGCTCCGTAAAAATGCCTGTTTTTACAAATAAAAAAATGGAATATTTTACAAAAACACATTTATCTGTAAACACCAACACACGACACACGTCACATTAACGTGTTGGTTTACATAATGAATGACTGAACCAATCAGTGTTTAGCAGAGGCACATTTTACCCAGAATCCTTTGCGATCTGTCTGTTTGTTACAAAACCTCACAATTAGTGCATTATTCAACATTAAAAGATATATGTTATATTTTAACTTTGTGCAAATGACAGAATTGACATTAATTGAGTTATTGTATTGGTATTAATGTTATTTATAAATCAAAACCATAAGTCAGCACTACTTTATTTTCCAAGACCTCCACCTGACCAGAGCATTGTGATTGGTAGAGAGCTGGGCTTTATGGCTGCTCTCAACCTGCGGCTGTGCTGGAAGCCATGTAGTAAACAAGAGCTTCCAGCAGGGGGCAAGATGTTCAAAGACAGAAGTGTGGGCTCATTGTTTGGGTTTGTTGTCGCTTCTGATGCTACCAGAAGCAATTGTGGTGTTAAAACTCAAATTCAGTTTATTAGTAGTTGCAAATGTACCAGAGACAATACTGGAATTTATCGGTTATCTGTAACTTCCGATACATTTTTGGGTGGTTTATCATTTTATCTTTATCAAAGGTAACTTTTCAGTTATCTGATTATCTGTTATCAAAGTTAATTTGTTGGTTATCTGTGCCCACCACTGCTCAACAAACAGATAAACCTCTGTTGGCTGGATTCAGGAAGCCATTGAAATCCTGTTTTTTTCCTGGTCAGTATAGGCCAAGCACAATAACGGACATTCTGATTCTTCATTCAGATTCTCAAATGTGATCTCTCTATCCATTGATTCCACAAAGATCACAGCATTATCTATAAAGTCAAGGTCAGTGAACCTTTTGTCACAGAAAGGCACTCAAGTTGCTTGTCTCCATGACTTTACTTCCCACTGTGACTACCCAATCAATCCTTACACTGAGCAAAGTAGGACCCAGAAGACATCCTTGTGGAATGTCATTAGCTTCATCGTGAGTATTCAGTGCCTAGCTTTAATCGTGTTTTGACTTCTGCTTTGCACTTTTGACCTCCTGAGTTTTGCCCATCATCCTGAAGACATTATTAGTTTGACTGCTTCTTTACTGACCTCTGCTGGAATTCTGGTTACCCATCAGTTAAGCCCTAGTGCAGTCTGTTACTCTTTCTCTTACAAGCTGAGCATTTAGTTTTAACTTCCTGTCAGTGAATCACACCTTCCTGAGTGTTGTGTGCTTCTGTTCCTGTTTTGTGATCACAGATGGAATTTGAGTTTTTGATCGCTATCTCGGATGATTAGTCATTTTACTGTGCCTTAGAAATTACTGTAGCTATTTTCCAGGCCCATATGAGTATTAGGCCATTTGTATTTTGACTGTTGCCTGCCCCTGGGTCATCCATAAAGTCTGTTAATTTCTCACGCAGTCATTTTCTCACTGCTAAGAAGTCTTAAAATCTGACCACTTCACCCTGAATTTAGTATTACTTCACTGGCTTCTGTCACAGTTCAGGTTTTGGTTTAAGGTTCTGTTATTAACATATAGAATCATGAATGGACATGCACCCACCCCTGGTGGTTCTTGGTAAACCAGCCTGTGCTCTGCATTCTCAGCATGCAGGATTGCATTCCATATGTAAAGAAAAAAGACAGTGAGTCACCGTTTGTTGTTGTTTGTTTTTTTAACAATTCACCTTTTCTTTGGAGTGGTCTGCCAGCTGAGACAATTTGATACTGCTGAATCATCAAAATCCAGGCTAAAGACATGCTTTTCTCCCGTGTTTTGTAATTGGTTTACTTGTATTATATTTTATATTTTGATTGAGGTCTTTACTTGAGTTCTTGATAGTTTATTCCAATTATATTGTCAGATTAATGATTTACAGCCACATTACATGGATAACACAGTGGATTAGTGGTTAGCACTGTTGCCTCACAGCAAGAAGGTCATGGGTTTGATTCCCACCTGTGGCCTTTCTGTGTGGAGTTTGCATGTTTCTCCCCGTGTTTGTGTAGGTTTCCTCCGTGTGCTCCGGTTTCCTCCCACATTAACAGACATGCAGGTTAGGTTGATTGGAAACTTTATAGTTGTCTGGGTCTCCCTTGCAAAAGAGATCTCGATCTCAATGGGACTAGCCTGGTTAAATAAAAGTTAAATTAAATATCCTCTATACATTACACAAAATGCTGTGAAAACTCCAGTATGATGTCAAAGTGTGATTAATTCACTTCAATAATCTGACTGAGATCAGAATACTCCACATCTTAATTAGACTACTGCTTAATCTGAGTATAACTGTAATCACAAAATGTTGTTTATATGGCAGTGTCTTGTTCAGAGTCGTGGGTTAATTGGTTTAATATTAGAGTGTGGCTCTCCATGCAAACATAGGCATCGGCTTGCCAATAACAGTAACATTATGGATGAGAAAGCAGTCAGTCTAAACCAACTCTAACTCTTGGTGAGAGTGTTAGCAAGGTACAGGGTGATCCTTCCAATGAAAATGTTAGCATATGAAATTATACTGAGATGTTTGATTGGTCTGTCTCATTCATTTTCATGTTTTGTTCTATCCCAAGCGCTTTTGTGGTGGGTGTCCTGGTGCCTCATCTGGAGGAAATGCAGGGGACCTGCTGAGGTGATAAGGAGCCGTGGCGTGTGAGCCGATCATACAGATATCGCAAGCAGGTGTGCTAGAAGTCTGTCAGATTTGGGGGTGTTGAGAGAGTCGAGACAACATAATGATTCCATATCAGCATGGTACCATATTCAGCTATGTTTACACATGGAACACAGGTTTATTCCTCATCTGAAGTTGATTTTATTGTTGACTGAGCCACAGCTAGACATCCTACATGCAGCAATAGAAGAGGCACTTGAACTTTATATTACATGCAGTAACAGAAAACATTGATAAGTAAGTAAATATACATTTGTGGACCATGTTCCACCACAACAATTAATTAAATTATTTAATATTCAGAATAGCTCTCATTTATCATCCTGTCAATAGAATAAATATCTCAGTATGATTTAAGGGAAATGAAAGTTTTTTTTTTGGTTTTGTAAACTTTTTCTGTTGCAACTACAGCCACTTGCCTGTAGGGGGTGATGTAGCCCCCTTTAGCGCCATTATTTCCCACATCCCTTCTCCCAAGCTGGATAGGTAAGATCACATTGGAGCTTTTCCTGGGCTAAGCAGCTAGCTGAGGGTATAAGGAACCGCCCTACCACTATGTAGCCCTGGGTTTGAATCCTGCTCATGCTACCTGTCTATGTCCTTGGATAAGACTGTTAATCTACATTGTCTCAGTCCACCCAGCTGCAAATGGGTACTGGCCTTGGTTGGGGAAGTAACCTGCATCAGAGTGGCATCCCATCCAGGGGGAGTCATAGACTCATCAGCTTGATGCTATGGAATCCAGAGATACACACCGGCACCAACAGGCCTCTGGGCCTACACAGGACTTGTTAGGCTAAGGGAACTAAACTGGACATTTTAATGAGCATAGGCATTGAAAGAATTTCATATTGCGACTAGTTGTGGGCTGAATTCATGGTTATCTCATGTATTAATAGGCATGAACCTGCATATGCGTGCAGTCTACACTGGGACATTTGAACTCTGGAAATCATGTTGCTTGATGATGGACATCTTGGAGAGAGGTTTGAGGTACATCTGCTTTGGGAGAAACAATGCGAAATCTGCCTCAATGACTGATCTGGCAATCTTGTGCTTTTTGTTTTGTTAAAGGCTCTGCAACAGGTTCATGATTAAATGTAGCAAGTGTGCACACGACGTGGCATTTGCAACGACATGCAGTGGTGACTTATCTAAATCCCAGATAGTCTTATCTCTCTGACTGGGTTTTAATTAGTATGGCCAGAGCAGATTGTCACCACAGTGAGACTGGACTGCTTGAGATTTCTACCTACAAACCTACTCAGCAAAAAAAAAAAAAAAAAAAAAAAACCTGGGGTGTTTTCTTACCACCATTGCCAATGCCTGTGGGGTAGATAACCTGTACTGTAGTTTCGAGAGTATAAGTTGCACATGTGCCTCTTGAAAAGGAAAAACACATAAGTTACACTGGAGTATAAGTCGCACCTTTTTTCTGTATTAACAGCTCTTTAATTTGGAATTTTTGTTCATTGTTATACTGTGCATTTATTCATTTCTTGTTTATTTTTAATGCTTTGATTGCTGGGAAAGTCCTATGTAAATAGTCATAAGACTATTAGTTTATTAATGGTTTTTTTTTGTTTGTTTGTTTTTTTTTTGTTTGTTTGTTTTTTTTTTTGGTATCATTTGCACCAGAGTATTAGTTGCAGGAACGACCTAACTTAAAAAACAAAAAAAACAAAACTGCAACTCAAACGTTGCAAAATATGCTAGATTAGGTCTTGAGGTGACTTATGTTATGACTTGTCACTATATAAATAAAATTTATTGAATTTCACATGTGAATTCAGCAGTGTTTGATAGCATTAATTTGGGCGTTTCATGTAAAAACGCAGATCTGGATCAACAACCTTGGTCATCTTGAATGAGTGCCCTTCGTGCTTTCTTTTTCTATTCTTAAAATTTATGCCAACATCTTTGTGACAAGAAGTCTTAAAACAAATAAGAAAATAAACTGTCTTGCTTTACAGGAGCCATGATATGATGTTCTTAAATCCCACTCAACAGATAACGTCTCCTGAATATTCATTGAGTTTTTGAATGTGAAACTTTGTTTTTAAGTACTTGTCTCAGAAAAATAAAATAAATAAATCTTTTTTTTTTCCCCCCATTTTCAGTTCTTGTCCTCATGCAGCATTGACTCCTCACAGAGAATTGCCAATATATTTTACAGCTTTCACTGAGCCCATCAGTGGCCAGACACAAGGTGCTTCCCACTGTGGCTGCAAGAGTCAGGCTATTCTTTTAACTGTTTGATTCATTTATTTGGTTCATTTGTAATCTCGGTATTCATTTTCTGTGATACATTGGACAGAAAATAGAAATCATATGCAACTGTTGCCCTACAGTGCACGTGGGCCACAGATTGGTTAATTGGAAAATGAAAAGGGAAATTAAACGGAGTGAAAATCAAAGGGTCTGTCTGTGCCTGGCAGCATCCAGAGTGAATTATTACCCTGAAGGTACAAATTGAAACCTGAACTAACTCACATAACTGCAGTGACATGAAAATGAAGCCTATCTATCCATCAGTGGGAAGACAATTGGCATTTCATAAATGCAACTTGTGATGTGGTTCATAGCCTGAGCTGATTTAAAAAAGGAAAAAAAAATGCAGAGTTGCATCAATAGATTTATAGCCATATGTGTTCTCCATGTAACCCAAAAAGCACAACAATCAGTTTGAAATACAGTAGCGCTACAAAATACTCTTTTAGCACATTTACAGACATTTCAATCGCTGTTTATTCCGACAACCAGCTGTGCTTAGGTTCTTGTTTCTGCTGCACCCAAAGCTATAAAAGTCATTAAGCCTCAAAAGCAGCTTCAGGCATATAAACACAATCTAACGTAAACAATTTTGGGAAATGATAAAACGAAGCATGTACCATCTACATCCCAAATTTGAAAAAGCTGGGATGATATGGAAAATACATATTTCTGACTTCTGTTTCATTGCAGACAGTATGATGCCTTGATTTTTGATGTTTTTTGTTGCCAACATCACGCCATTTGTTAATACACATCCATTACTGCATTTCAGGCCAGCAACACATTAAAAAGTTGGGATTGGGCAATTTATTTTATTTAAAAAATAATGTTACTTCAACCAGGTGATTGTAAATATGACTTGGTACAAAAGCAGTATCCAAGAAAGACTGAGTGTTTTAATGAGCAAACATGGCAAAAGGATCTCCAGTTTGGTCACAAATGCATGAGAAAATTAATGAAAAGTTCATTGTTCATCACAAAAGACTGAATTTGGATTGCGTATTTATTGCTGTACAGTGCATAATGCTATCAAATAAATTTTGAGGAAATTCAGTGAAAGGGTGCAAGCTTAAGCTCTCTGGCAGTTCAAAAACAGTCATTCATCAATAGCTGATACAATCACATGGGCAAGGGATTATGTTTGGAAACCTTTTCATCAAACAGCTATTAGCCACATGAAATTTTAAAATGGTGGCCATTATTCAAATGGCCACCAAAAAATAGCCTATTTACGCAAGTAAAACACATTGGCATGCAAACATAGGTGATTATAGTACTAAATCATTAAATGTGATGCTCCTAAACACAAATGTAACATTTTAAGATATAATTTGAGTCATCTTCATTTTTAAAAGCAATATTTGTTTGTGTGATAAACCTATGTTATCTACAGCAATGTAAGAAAAAAATAGCGGACACTGAACCCTATGCTGAGGTATACAGCAGTGATTGCCACCAGTGTGCCCTAGTTGTGCTTGACACTTACTCTTTTTGAGGGCATAATGTTGAAGTCATTGTTTCATCTGTTCAACAGTCCATTCTGGAAGTTTCGAGTCTTAAAGAACTGATATGGGAGCAAAGGCAAACTCCATCACAGAGAATCTTTCTGTGTGCTACCCCTGAATAAGAGTTAGATCAGCAGTGAGGACTTGTGTTCATCCAAGGATGTGGCAGAGTTTAAAAGCAAAAATACTACCTCTAATAAACCCTGACACACCAAACACCGTTGCATGTTCTACAGAATACATGTGCACTTATTAAAAACATAAACAATCCATCTAAAAAATTATGAAAATATTGCCTGAAGTTAATTTACCCCCCAATGCACACTACAATATTTAACAGGTATAACAATGAAATTAACAATTGTGCAAATATGACAAATTCATATTTCTGGGTGCCATGTTGAACATTGCAGTGGCATCACGTGCCAGTGTCCCAAATTTGGTGCTTGTGTCACAAAATGAAAGACTCACTCACTCTCACTAATCTTCAACCGCTTATCTGGAATCAGGTTGCGGGGGCAACAGCTTCAGCAGGGGACCCCAAACATTCCTTTCCTGCACCACATTAACCACCTCTGACTGGGGGATACCAAGATGTTTGCAGGCTAGTGTGGAGATATACAGTAGTGTTCAAAATAATAGTAGTGCTCTGTGACTAAAAAGATTAATCCAGGTTTTGAGTATATTTCTTATTGTTACATGGGAAACAAGGTACCAGTAGATTCTCACAAATCCAACAAGACCAAGCATTCATGATATGCACACTCTTAAGGCTATGAAATTGGGCTATTAGTAAAAAAAAGTAGAAAAGGGGGTGTTCACAATATCGTAGTGTGGCATTCAGTCAGTGAGTTTCGTCAATTTTGTGGAACAAACAGGTGTGAATCAGGTGTCCCCTATTTAAGGGATGAAGCCAGCACCTGTTGAACATGCTTTTCCTCTTTGAAAGCCTGAGGAAATGGGACGTTCAAGACATTGTTCAGAAGAACAGCGTAGCATGAATAAAAGTTGATTGGAGAGGGGAAAACGTATACGCAGGTGCAAAAAATTATATGCTGTTCATCTACAATGATCTCCAATGCTTTAAAATGGACAAAAAAAAAAAAGAGACGCGTGGAAGAAAACAGAAAACAACCATTAAAATGGATAGAAGAATAACCAGAATGGCAAAGGCTCACCCATTGATCAGCTCCAGGATGATCAAAGACAGTCTGGAGTTAACTGTAAATGCTGTGACAGTTAGAAGATGCCTCGCAAAGTCCCTCTGTTAAATAAAAGACATGTGCAGAAGAGGTTACAATTTGCCAAAGAACACATCAAGTGGCCTAAAGAGAAATGGAGGAATATTTTGTGGACTGATGAGAGTAAATTGTTCTTTTTGGGTCCAAGGGCTGCAGACAGTTTGTGAGACGACCCCCAAACTCTGAATTCAAGCCACATTTCACAGTGAAGACAGTGAAGCATGGTGGTGCAAGCATCATGATATGGGCATGATGCATGATCCTACTATGGTGTTGGGCCTATATATCGCATACCATAGATCAGTTTGGATATGTCAGAATACTTAAAGAGATCATGTTGCCTTATGCTGAAGAGGACATGACCTTGAAATGGTTGTTTCAACAAGACAATGACCCCAAGCACACTAGTAAACAAGCAAAATCTTGGTTCAAAACCAACAAAATTAATGCCTCGCAGATGTGAAGAAATCATGAAAAACTGTGGTTATACAACTAAATACTAGTTTAGTGATTCACAGGATTGCTAAAAAAAAAGCAGTTTGAACATAATATGTTTGAGTTTGTAGCATCAACAGCAGATGCTACTATTATTGTGAACACCCCCTTTTCTACTTTTTTACTAATAGCCCGATTTCACAGCCTTAAGAGTGTGCATATCATGAATGGTTGGTCTTGTTAGATTTGTGAGAATCTCCTGAATCTACTGGTACCTTGTTTCCCATGTAACAATAAGAAATATACTCAAAACCTGGATTAATCTTTTTAGTCACATAGCACTACTATTATTCTGAACACTACTGTACAACCCCATTCCAGTGAAGTTGGGATGTTGTGTGACATGTAAATAAAACAGAATACAATGATATGGAAATCCTCTTCAACCTATATTCAATTGAATACACCACAAAGACAAGATATTTAATGTTCAAAACTGATAGACTTTTTTGTTTATGTCTACATATTTGCTCGTTTTGAAATGGATGCCTGCAACACATTTCAAAAAAGCTGGGACGGGGCAACAAAAGACTGGGAAAGCTGACAAATGCTCAAAGAACAGTTTGGAACATCCCATAGGTGAACAGGCTAAGTGGAAATGTGAGTGTCATGATTGGGTATAAAAGGAGCATCCCCAAAAGGCTCAAGCCGTTCACAAGCAAAGATGGGCGAGGATCACCACTTTAAAATAGTCCAACAGTTTAAGAACAATGTTTCTCAACATTCAGTTGCATGGAATTTAGGGATTCCATCATGTACAGTCCATAATATAATCAGAAGATTCAGAGAATCTGGGAGAACTCCTACATGTAAGCGGCAAGGCTGAAAACCAAATTGAATGCCCGTGACCTTCAAACCCTAAGGCAGCACTGCATTAAAAACCAACATCATTGTGTAAAGGATCTTACCGTGTGGGCTCAGGAACCCTTCAGAAAACCATTGTCAGTTAACACAGTTCATCACTACATCTACAAGTGCAAGTTAAGTTGTTGTGCCATTTTCAGCTCTGCTGTATACGCAAATGCACTTTTTATATTAGATAATTTAAAAAGTACTTGTTTATTTATATTTTAATGTTTACTTTCTTTGGTGCCACAGCGGAGAGGATGCTAAACTTCATTTCACTGTATGAACTTTGTACATCAACAACATCCAGAAATGCTGCTACCTGCTCTGGACCCAAGCTCATTTGAAATGGACAGATGCAAAGTGGAAAAGTGTGCTATGGGCTGATGAGTCCACATTTCAAATAGTTTTTGGAAATCATGGACATCATGTCCTCCGGACAAAAGAGGAAATGACCGACCAGATTGTTACCAGCGCAAAGTTCAAAAGCCGCATCTGTGATGGTAAGGGGATGTGGTAGATGTGTAAGTTGCCCATGCCATGGGCACTGTGATGGCACCATCAATGCTGAAAGGTACATGCAGGTTTTAGAGCAAACACAAGCTGCCATCCAAGCAACGTCTTTTTCAGGGACGTCCCTGCTTATTTCAGCAAGACAATGCCAAGCCATATTCTGCACAAGTTACAACAGCGTGGCTTCAGAGTAAAAGAGTGCGGGTACTAGACTGGCCTGCCTGCAGTCCAGACCTGTCACCCATTGAAATGGGTGGTGCATTATGAAGCAGCAAAATATGACAATGGAGACCCCGGACTGTTGAACAACTGAAGTCGTACATCAAGCAGAATGGGAAAGAATTCCACCTACAAAGCTTCAACAATTAGTGTCCTCAGTTCCCAAATGCTTATTGAGTGTTAGAAGGAAAGGTGATGTAACACAGTGGTAACATACCACTGTCCCAGCTTTTTTTAAAACATGTTGCAGGCGCCCATTTCAAAATGAGCAAATATTTGCACAAAAACAATAAAGTCTCAGTTTGAACATTAAATAGCATATCTTTGTGGTGTATTCAATAGAATATAGGTGAAGAGGATTTGCAAATCGTATTCTGTTTTATTTACATTTTACACAACGTCCCAACTTCATTGGAAATGGGGTTGTAATCTCTCCACCTAGTCCTGGGTCTTTCCCAAGGTCTCAAATGCCTGGAACACTTCCTAGGGAGGCGCTTAGGGGCTCCTTACCCAAACCACCTCAGCTGGCTCCTTTCAACGTGAAGGAGCAGCAGCTCTACTCCGAGCCCCCCACGAATGACTGAGCTTCTCACCTTATCTCTACAGGAGACACCAGCCACCCTCCTGAGGAAACCCATTTCAGCCGCTTGTACCCGTAATGTAGTTCTTTTGGTCATGACCCAACACTCCTGACCATAGGTGAGAGTAGGAATGAAGATTGACCAGTAGATCAAGAGCTTCACCTTTTGCCTCAGCTCCTTTTTCGTCACAACAGAACGGTAGAGTGAATGCAATAGCGTCTTTCTGTGCCAATTCCCTGGCCAATCTCACACTTCATTGTCCCCTCACTCATGAACAAGACCCCAAGGTACTTGAACTCCTTTACTTGAAACTGAAACAAACTGATGCAAACTGAAAAGCAGGAAAATCTTTAATCTGCTGCCAGAAGCAAAGCTGAAAGACTCTTATATATATCTGCTGAAAAGGTGGTAATCAGCTGTCTTGGGATGAATGAAGCTTTTTGTAATATTTAAAAATAAAGACAACATCAGAACATGTAGAACATCAAATTAAGGTAAGGCAGAAACTCATCATGATCCACAATCTAGAAAAATTCATGAAACCGACCACAATAAACATGTTTCAATTAAGATTACGGTCTATTTCCTTGTAAAGCCAATGTGCTGGATCCCTCTGGATGTGACTGTAACAGGATTTATTGCTGGAATGAAAGCCAGCAATTGCAGAACAGATCTGACTGGACTGTGCTCTGAAGGCTGGGGAAACCAGCTGATTTGGGGTGCAGGTCATCTCATCCCACCCTGATAAATAGCATTTAATGGGCAGGGATTATGGTAACGGCCCCACAGAGCACGTGTAATAAAACACATCAGATTCAATCACCTCTGCTGCACTTCAGCTGGAGGACACCTTGTTTTGTCTTGACTGTCTTCAATTGGGTTATTGATCCCCTTTTGTTCCACAGCAGCATTCTCTGACGTGTGTTAACCTCATGGATGGTCTCACACTGAAATGGGAAAATGCTGAATTCTCTAAAGCACCAGAGCTTTAGCTTGTAATTTCTTTGTTTAGTCCTTTTAAACAAATGCTGCAAAGTACTTTACAGCATCAATATAATTAGCAAGAGAACACACACACAAAAGAACAATTTAAACATGCATCCATTAAACCAAAACATTTAAAGATCATAGATGACAACAAAAAATTTATTTTAAACCAACACAATTATTGGCAGATGTCTTCCCATAACAAAATTGCTACTAAATAAATAAAATGCAAATTAAATGACAATGAAGACAAAAACAAAGACACAGGTTAACAACCATTATTCGGTTAAGATGAATACATCCAGACAGCTGCTAATTATAAGATGAAAGAGGTACAATACATTTTTGGTCTAAATTATAATATTTCAACCCAGTATCATTTGACAGGGAGATTGTTCTAGAAGGTTGAAGAATGGCAGACAAAAAGGAGGTACATAAGAATGAAAGGAGCCAGTGAAGAACAGCAAATGCTGAACTATTATTGCATTTCTTAGTTCAAGTCAAAAACTGAAAACAGCTGGATTGTGAAACTTTTTTAAATTATTTTTTGTACTACTGCATGGTAAGCCAGCAAAAAAACATTGCTGTAAATAGAAGGCACAAATGCATGACAGCAGAATAGTAGGGGTGTCACGGTTCACAAAAGTCATGTTTCAGATCCAGTATAGTTTTTCAAGCCAAGCACTGAATTGGCAAAAAGAGACAAATGCTCTTTTTATTTTTAAAAATAACTTGAGTAATGAAAATAAGGAACTTTTGTCTGTGTTCCTGATAAAAACAAGGTGTCCAGTGTTTTAAATAACATTTTAAATAAAATACTTAATTGCCATGTTAAATTGCAATTTAACATGGCAATTATGTTAAATTGCATATAATGTTTGACTTCCTGATTTTTACTAGGGATGCACCGATGCCGATACCCAATACCCCTTTACAGCAGTGTGATGTCAGTCTCTCAATGTGGGATTTTCACACGCATGCTCTGAAATTTCTGGACTATAACTGCTACTTTTTCATATGTTTTGAACATTGTGGCTTTAACTGATGTGGCGTAGATTATTACAGGCTTTCATGTAATTTACTCATAAGTCAAATACGTCCGTCAATGCTGTCCACTGATTGGCTGAAAGGCTGTCCATCATGCGGAGTAAATTCACACGTACAGTAAATAAAGTCTACCTGTTTGCTTCAGTGGAATTCATCATCAGACGATCATACGAAGAAAAAATAATCCACATAAAGCCTCCAGAGTTGGGAACATAACATCTCAAAACACTTTAATTCCTCATGTGGCTGAAAAAGTTCCTCCGTGACGTCCGCAGTTCCTCCGTCAGAACTCCGATCAAGGCTTCAGCGGTGGAGGTTGTCCATCAGGTTGGTGAGTTTCAGCACTTGGTTTGGGTGTTCAGGTGTCTCTGTCTGCTAGGATCACTGCGCCTAATTAATTAAACAGTTCAGTTACCACAAGCAATGGGCTATCCTGTCTGAACACAAGGAAATTATCCCATGAACCACAAATGAAAAAAAATGTTAAAATTTCTTGTTTTGCCTTGTGATGTGTGTATGTGCTGTGCTCCTCCAATATTTACATGTTCCACCTTTGGGGAAAAAAACATTTACAGTTTGTATTTGTGTATGTTACCGATACATTTAATTAAAAGTTAAAATAGTGTGGAGAGTGAAAGACTGTTTAGATCAGTGTTGTAGATAAAAACAGAAGCAGGCTCACAGCTGATTAAGCAGAGAAGCTGCTTTTCATCAAAAAGAATCTGCCCCTCACATTTCCAAAAAAGGCTTTTAGTCCTCACAGACATAAATAAAGTTACTGTTGGACAGTTTCAGTTCCTGGTGTTATATATTTTGTAGTGCTGAAGTCCACCGGCTACATTTTAGTGAGATGTCTGGCAGTGTCATGTTAAGAAACACACAGTTAATGCTAAAGGACAATTTGTTGTAGTCAAAAAGTGAAGTTTCAGGTAGTCAAAAAGTAAGGAACAACTGATGAATAAAACATATTTTCAAAGTCATCATAAAACTGTAATGGTATTTGTATCGGTATTCGGTATCAACGAGTACCAAAATGTATGTATTTGATCTCGGTCTGGAAAAAGTGGTATCGGTGCATCCCTAGTTTTTACTTTCCATTCCAGCTTCTGTTGCTCTGATTTCCTACAGTGCCACGGTTCCTTTCATATCCGATTTCTGCACATTCTAGGAATACATCACTTGCTGGATTCAGATCTGTAAATATCCACATGGACTTATTTTCTTTTAGATCCTGTACTGCACAACTTACCAACTTCCCATTGTCACCAGTGAATTGTTTCACCTGATTTAGCTGAGAAGTTGAATTTTTATTTTTAATCCAACATGATTTATACCACCACCACCCTCTAAACTGGAGAAAATTCTCTCGCTCTCTCATATTCTTGTAGCAATGTTAAATGAAATTTATACACATCGCTGGAGTCTAATTGCCACTGTGATGCTGTGTCAATAAAATTGTTATACATTTCCGCTTCATTTCATCCTCATGAAATCAGTCGGCGGAAGTGTTCCTGTTTGTTTCATTCAGATTTGCTTGTTTTACATTGGACTCAAGGGCTTGAATGTATCACCCCCCCTCCCCCCGTAAATGCAAACATAAGAAATAATATTAAAAAAAGTATGTATTTGTTATACTAAGAACACTTTTTTTTCCCGTGTGTAGGCTTGTCTTATCTTTTGTGCTTTATAGCTGCACAGCACTCTAATATATGTGGCAAAATTTAAAATCTGACTTGGCCTGAGGGAAGGCACCTTGTGAATCCATCTGACAGAACAGTACACAGGTTATACATCAGACACTCCAGAGTAACAGTCTTGTTGCACTTGTCCGTGAGCATTGATTCCTGCCTGCTGAGTGCGACTGTATTCCCACTGATGAGAGCATTCTCCAGAGGGGATCGTCAAGGTTTGTCTGTGCCTGAGGAGGCTCCTCTTGTAATTCACCTGCACAAACTTAATCCTGCTCCTCTGAGCACTTTTGCATCCCAAACAGACACCTTTGCTTCAGTGCATGCTGACATCACACGTGGAAGCAAATGAAAAGCAGGTAAATCTTTAATCTACCGCCAGAAGCAAGAACTGAATTTTGGAAATTCTTCAAAAATCAACTGCATGGTGCATGTTTTGTAGATGTGTCATTATATGCAAACACTCTGAGAAGATTTGAACATTTTTTTGGTTCTGACATTAGTTTGTTTCCTGCTGCTATAAGAACACATCTCATTGTCAACTGACAGCTTTTAACCAAATGGGCTCTTGTTCATTTATAACAGCAACCATAGAAATTGCTTCATAATTTTTCTAAATTTAATTTAGTAAAAATGGGGCCAGGATCATTTTAAAGTCAAATTTCTTGGAAAGACACACTGCTATCATCAGACGTTTCTTGCTCTAATAATTGTTCCATTTTAATAATGTCCTACCTCATGGTCAACATTTCAGACTTACAAATATATAATGAATTACTATTACCAAACCTAAGATGGTATCCAAAATGAGATACGCAGCCAAACACACTCCGTTAAATGGAGTAAGCAGGTCTAGAAAATGGATGGATTTTATTTTGTAGCATACAGTTAAAAAAAAGTTTCTACACCAATTAATAATCAATACCCCAGAATGAAAATATATATTTAAAATTAAAAGACAAATACATACCTTGCATGACCCTAAACATACATACTGTCAACATTAACTGGAAATCATTTACTGAAACATAACTTTGCCTTTTGACATTTGACCTGACAGTTTTATCGCCAAATCCTTCATCCAGACTTGAGCCATGTCTATCCTGTTTTCTACCCACATGTAAGTATGACCTTCAGGGAAATTCTGCCGGTCAGGATCTTGCACAATCCTGCCCGGCACTCTTTGCTGATCACTGGAAGACTTGTGGATAATAATAATTAATTTTATTTACTGCACTTTACATCTAATTTCAAATCTCAAAATGCTACAGAGACAAAAATAACAGTAAATGGATGTGCAACACAGAAAAATCTACATCCAGGGTTGATATGGAGATGCCTGTGTAGGGTATGTTTAATGTGGGAATGTCATTTCAAGCCAACAAACACATGGTCTTTGACAGATCTTTAGTCTGGTCCAATGCCTAGGAAATCCCAGATGATTGGTTTCTGAGGACCTGCTGCAGCCTTCATCCATTTTCACAGACACTGGGTTACAAGCCATTACCTCCTCTGCACAAGCCACTGTTGAGGATGTCTTGTTTTACCTGTTCGCTGTCTTGTATTCAGGGTTCCTCTGTTGGGCCTTCATGGATACCGTAGTACCAATAAACAAGGTCCCCACTGTATTTCACTCCAACAGATAATTCCCAGCTTGTTGTCACAATGCAGATGAGGGGTTGGATTTTGACAATCACATTACAAGTAATGCTCAAATAATTTTTTTCAAGTACGAAACACTTTGCACTATATCCCTACTCTTACTCTAAGCTCAGTACTAAATTTTACCCAATTTTGTCTGCACCTCTGCAGATGTCAAGGTGTGAAGCTGAAATGGAAACTAAGCACCACCTCTTTTTTTGAGCATGGCACATGATAATTACATGGCAGACCCAGAACAAGTGGCAGCTTCCTGTCACTACAATTAATGGCCGTATCAAGCAACATTTTTATTCCAAAATCCAAAAAGAACAAACAAAAAGACAATTATGAAAATGCCTCCAACAAACTGTAGTAACCTTTTTAAAGATACTGAGTTTTGATCTCCCCAGGTGAAAAAATAACAATAATAATATAATCATAATGATGATGATGATGATGATGATGATAAAAAAAGTAAAAACATGAAAGACGTGTTTCCAGCAGCGGTAAGAGACAACCAGTTACATATCTCATGTTCATCAAAGGAGTTGTCCTCTAACATGGACAAAAAAAAACATTGATCTCTATGTGGAGAAGCCAATCTCCCAGAGAGGTCCTCCATCCAAGTACTAGTCAGGACACACTGCTTAGCTTCTGAGAAATGACAGGATCAGGCTGACAGAGCAGAGCAGCTGTCTAGTTTGAGATGCATTGTTGCTAAATCCACACCACACATTAATGCTGTCCTGCTGGCTATGCTACAGCATTCAATTAGGAAAAATTTAACACCTCGATTCTGACTCCATCCCAGTAATCAAGCATCTTGTCTTGGGGTGTAAGCCCAAATACTGAATGAAGGAATTTCATTGCCACAGCTTGTATCCCCTCCTTCCTTATTCTGTCAGCCATTACTACTGTTGAGCACATTGCTTTAAAAAAATAATTACAGTTGTCAGTTCTCGCAAAAAGTAACAGCAACTGAGTTACGTCATTATAAAGTATTAGTACTTGGAAAGCATTACTGTGTACTTTAAAAAAAAAAAGAAGTTCAAATATTTGAACCCTTTCCCTTTTTAATGGAATTTTAATTCAACTGTCTTAAATATTTATTTTAAAAAAGATTAAATGGACACTTAATAGTAAGTGATTATTAACAGAGATAGTGAGGTTAGTAATTCATTATATATCTATATATATATATATATATATATATATATTATATATATATATATAAATTTCTTCATCAAGTGCATTCCAAAGCTTGACTCCATAAACAGTGGGGACACTTCTGTGTGAACTTGGTCTGAAAATTTATATTTTCTTCTATGGCAAGCGGCCTGTGTAACAAGACTGAATATATTTTGGACATCTTGTAAACCAAACTTAGCTTCCACATAATAAGATCAATTTCTGAGTCAACAAAATCTTTCAATTTTAATTGATTGGTTGCAACAAACTAATTATTAGTATGCTCTCATTTGTAGCAAATGCAAGGCTTTAGTGGTACTATTATATGTATTACTCCAGACTTCAGCACAATAACTGAAATATGGGAGAGTCATTGAGCAATACAACATACACAACAAGTTACATTCAAACAATTATTTTACTTTAAATAAAATCCCTATGCTTTTATTAACTCTTTTTATGTGATCTATGTCGGCTTTCCAAATTCATTTCTCATCCACACACCAAGAAACTTAACTTCATTAACTCTTCAATTATAACTCCAATGGTCATTTTCACATCATTCTTCCTCTGATTACCAAAAAATCATATAGTTTTTTGTCCCAGTTTAAAACCAACTTATTTAATTAAACCAATTTCTCACTTATCATTTCTTCTATTATTTCTGTTATTTCCAAGAGATACTTCCTGAAGTATTATGATGATAATACTATCATAAAGATATGATAAAGACATATCTTTATGTTCGGCTGCTTTCAGTAATGCTGGTATTTGGCTAGACTCTTTCTCTCCAATTGTTCTGTCTGAGTTACTTTCATTAGTCAGTTCCTCCAAACCTCAACATGTCTATTAGACCCATTCCTACCAGGCTGCCCAAGGAAGCCCTACAATTAATTAATGCTTCAATCTTAAATATGATCAATCTATCTTTATTCGTTGGCTATGTATCACAGGCTTTTAAGGTGGCAGTAATTAAACCATTACTTAAAAAGCCATCACTTGACCCAGCTCTCTTAGCTAATTATAGGCCAATCTCCAACCTTCCTTTTCTCTCAAAAAGTCTTGAAAGGGTAGTTGTAAATAGCTAACTGATCATCTGCAGAGGAATGGTCTATTTGAAGAGTTTCAGTCAGGTTTCAGAATTCATCATAGTACAGAAACAGCATTAGTGAAGGTTACAAATGATCTTATGGCCTCAGACAGTGGACTTATCTCTGTGCTCGTCCTGTTAGACCTCAGTGCAGCTTTGATACTGTTGACCATAAAATTTTATTACAGAGATTAGAGCATGCCATAGGTATTAAAGGCACTGCGCTGCAGTGGTTTGAATCATATTTATCTAAAAGATTACAATTTGTTCATGTAAATGGGGAGTCTTCTTCACGGACTAAGGTTAATTATGGAGTTCCACAAGGTTCTGTGCTAGGACCGATTTTATTCACTTTATATATGCTTCCCTTAGGCAGTATTATTAGAAAGCATTGCTTAAATTTTCATTGTTACGCAGATAATACCAAGCTTTATCTATCCATGAAGCCAGAGGACACACACCAATTAGTTAAACTGCAGGAATGTCTTTCAGACTTAAAGACATGGATGACCTCTAATTTCCTGCTTTAAATTCAGATAAAACTGAAGTTATTGTACTTGGCCCCACAAATCTTAGAAACATGGTGTCTAACCAGATCCTTACTCTGGATGGCATTACCCTGACCTCCAGTAATACTGTGAGAAATCTTGGAGTCATTTTTGTTCAGGATATGTCCTTCAATGCGCATATTAAGCAAATATGTAGAACTGCTTTTTTGCATTTGCGCAATATCTCTAAAATTAGAAAGGTCTTGTCTCAGAGTGATGCTGAAAAGCTAATTCATGCATTTATTTCTTCTAGGCTGGACTATTGTAATTCATTATTATCAGGTTGTCCTAAAAGTTCCCTGAAAAGCCTTCAGTTAATTCAAAATGCTGCAGCTAGAGTACTGACAGGGACTAGAAGGAGAGAGCATATTTCACCCATATTGGCTTCTCTTCATTGCCTCCCTGTTAATTCCAGAATAGAATTTAAAATTCTTTTCCTTACTTATAAGGTTTTGAATAATCAGGTCCCCTCTTATCCTAGGGACCTCATAGTACCATATCACCCCAATAGAGCACTTTGCTCTCAGACTGCAGGCTTACTTGTAGTTCCTAGGGTTTGTAAGAGTAGAATGGGAGGCAGAGCCTTCAGCTTTCAGGCTCCTCTCCTGTGGAACCACCTCTCAATTCGGATTAGGGAGACATACACCCTCTCTACTTTTAAGATTAATCTTAAAACATTCCTTTTTGCTAAAGCTTATATTTAGGGTTGGATCAGGTGACCCTGAACCATCCCTTAGTTATGCTGCTATAGACTTAGACTGCTGGGGGGGTTCCCATGATGCACTGAGTGTTTCTTTTTATTCACCTCTTTTGCTCTGTATGCACCACTCTGCATTTAATCATTAGTGATTGATCTCTGCTCTCTTCCACAGCATGTCTTTTTCCTGATTCTCTCCCCTCAGCCCCAACCAGTCCCAGCAGAAGACTGCCCCTCCCTGAGCCTTTCTTCCTGTTAAAGGGAGTTTTTTTCCTTCCCACTGTCGCCAAGTGCTTGCTCACAGGGGGTCGTTTTGACCGTTGGGGTTTTCTGTAATTATTGTATGGCTTTTGCCGTGCAATATAAAGCACCTTGGGGCAACTGTTGTTGTGATTTGGCGCTATATAAATAAATTGATTTGATTTGATTTGATTTCCACACGTTGTATTTGAACGAACTCCTCCTTGGGATTTTGTCCAATGCACGTCAAATTTCTTTCACAGCATCCACAGATGATACTGACCAAAAGTTATCAAAAGCTATTCTCTATGTCAAAGGGTGTGGCCGCCATGACGCCACCATTTTGATTCTTCGCATGGAACATCAATTCATGATAACTCCTTCATGCTTTGCCTGATTGACTTGAAACTTCACATGTGTAATGAGGGTCAGCCCCTTACCACACCTTGCCCCTTGTTTGTACACTGAGGACCCCCCTAGATTTTTTTTTTTTCTTATATAGCGCCAAATCACAACAAACAGTTGCCCCAAGACCCCCTAGTGGATGAACCATCAACATGTCATAACTCCTTCATGCATTGTGTGATTTGCTTGAAATTTTGAACTGTGGGATGAGTGGTTGCCCCTGTATGCACATGCCCACATCTGGTCTCAAGGGGACGCACTGCCCTGGGTAGGCGGCCACGTGGCCCGTATATGACTGCTTGCAGTCCTAGTTACTATTTATATTGTAGTTGTTCTACTCAATGCACTGATAGATTTGTCTGCAGTAGGCAGTTCTCAGAAAGTGAATGGCTGTGTAAGAATGGCTGGTTTACACCGTACTGAGACTAATATAAGACCTACAAGATCATGACATTTTGTCAACTCTCAAGTCTTGGCTGGTCTCCGTTGTGATTTGTCATTTGCGTTTACACCAAGTTTGCTTTGTGACTGAATTGTGCGAGTGAAAAATATGTTCATATCTGTTATCATTGATGCAACCCCATGCAGAGTCAACTGAGTCTATTATGACCATTAGATCAAGTGGACAGTGAGTTGAGACGCAAGACTTTATCAAGACTGATTATGAGACCCATGTATTTAACTGGTCGCATAACTTGTGCAAGTGTTTAAAACAGTTCAATACACTTGCTGCCACACCAGTTGGAGACAGATGGAGTGATGGCGACCAAGAGGGATCTTTTTCTGACCATGGAGACCCCACTGTGACCAGCCCTGCAACCTCAGTGGGAGTCCGTGAGAGTGACGGTGAGCACAGGCCAGTTTTCGATTGCAACTCAGTCATGGAATCTGTGTAAATGGGTTGGATGGAGACTGATGAAGGATGCCACCAAGACACCCATAACAGCTCTGAAGGCATTATAGGCTTCTGTGACTGGAGAAAATGTCCACAGTGCAACTTTTCTGTTTCCCCACCTTATGGTGGAATGGAACGAAAAAGGATTTTCACACAAGAAAGCAGACCAAATCCAGGCTTAAGTCTGCCTTATCTCTTCAGGCAAAATGTCAGTAAAATATTATGTGTTCATTTTAATATCCTCATCACCTTTTACCTGCAGCATTTACTCTTGAATAATGCTGATAATTACACTTACACGCACCACTAATGCAGAAAAATATTAAATGTCTTGTGGGTTTTTTGTAGCATTTAATTACAGTTCACACAAAGAGCAGCGTTTAGTTTCTCTTGGCAGCATGAGCTGTGGTTGGTATTGCAGCGGTATTGGATTTGAGAATGAAGGTACATTCCCACATCTCAGCAGCTCTGCTGAGACAAATTCACAAAGAATGTTGGCAGGATTAAAAGCAGAGTCAGTGCTTGGTGGTGGACTCCTGCCACGACTGACAGTGAATGTTTGTTGCCAGACGGCGCTTTCCAGGTGAGTGCTTGCAGATGGAGTGATGGACACCAGATGGAGCCCTTGGCATGCATCCTCCCTCAGGGTTGTTCCACATGAACTCTGCTCCATCACTGTTCTTCTACCTCATTAGAAACTTCTCTATTCTTCAGTGGTCCCAGCACCTCATCTCACAGGTTGCTTCACAGATGGGAGCTGTGACAGTGCCAGCAGTTGAAATATTTCAGGCATGGAGAAGTGCATTGTTGGAGTTTATATTTCTGTGCCACTTTTCTGCACAAGTTTTTTCTGGCAAGATTAAGTAATATCACTGACATATATGTGGAAGCTGTGAGAGTGAGTTCAGGCTTGAAAAAAATCTCAAAGTGATGGATGTTTATCTTGTGGTTTCAAAGGAAGGCTGAATTTACATTTGTTGCAAACATTCAATAAAAATGCAATTCACACTTATACTCTGCTCAAAATTATTGCTACCCCTGATGTTCAACTAACTACACTGTCAGAATAGGGGAGGTGATGGTCTAGCGGTTAAGTGTTGGGCTTCAGACCAAAGGATCCTCTGTTCTAAACCCAGCATGATCCGCAAATCGCTAAGGGCCCTTGGACAAGGTTGCTCCCAGTGTGGTGAGCACCTTACATCAGAAATGTGGACATCCACTTGCCATTTTGTAGTTGCTGAGGCCCTGAGGCATTGATCAGACGGTCCATGCACAGAAATGCAACATGGTTATAGTTTCATAGCTGATGTTCCCTCACAATGCAGGTGGTGTGCCTCACCTGAATCTTTTTCAGTATTTGTTTGGTGGACACAGTCTTTGTAACTGTAACTAAGGGTCCTCCAAAGAGACCTCATAATAAAGCCATGTAGCCATCACTTTAAGTCAGTGGTAAACTTCCAGATGTCACATTATACAATTAGACTGAAAGAGACCAAGACCCTAAAGACTTAGACCTTTGTTCTCCTGCAAAACTATCTGCATCACCACACACCTTTACAATGATTCTATATGCTTATCCCAGGTGTATCTCAACTTCAGTGTGAAAGGTCCCCAGGGACATGAATATCACTGTCAAATTTGTTGAGATATTCACTTACCTCTGCAGTTTTTCAACAACAGTGGTGGGCACAGTTCCGATAACCGCTAATTATCGAAGATAATGTTTTCATTATCGGATTATCTTTTTAGATAACTTTAAAAACCATTATTAATAATGATAATTTTTAGACCAGTAACGTGGTAAATAAACTGAGAGCTACAAATATTTATGAAACTTAAAATCAGTTGAGCACCTACTAGTTCTACTCTCTGCAAAACAGAGAAGAGCTGCTTTAAGAAGAAACCACTCTATCCTCTGTTGACAAAGAAGAACTGGTCCCCCCCCCCAAAAAAAATAAAAACTCATTTCTCCTAACCCCGTACTGATACACAGGCAATATCCCCTAAGTCATCCAGAGGCATACATTTTTAACTTATGGTTCAACTTTTAACCAAAGTTATGTCAGACAAGTTATTTAAATTAATGTCATGTCTGAAATTTTATAAAGTGAAAATATCAGATATATGTTTTAGTTTTAAAGTAATGCGCTAATTTTTAAGGTTTTAGTGTGGATATATTCTGTGCCCAGCAGTGCATTATGGGTAGGATAGGGTAATCTCAGTACGTTCACAACATGAGAAATGCATTTGAAACACTTTGATCAGGCTCTATGGACAACAGCATTAAACTTTAGTGCCTAAAACTCTCGTGAATATATTCTCTGAGTTTATAGATGTTGTTATTGCGTCTGCGTTTATTAAATTCCACGCATCTTAAATATAGCAGACAGATTATCTGGAATTTTGTTTTGGCAAGTTTCAAGGTCTCTACTGCCATCTACTGGCCAGTAGTGTTCATTTGCCCTATTGACGTATCCCATAATCCCTTGCATGCCAGAGAGTCACTGCAGTCAACAACATATAGAGAATCAACACGATGACAGTTGTAAATTAATATTATACTACAAAAATGTATTTTTTTATGCTTTCTGTCATGTTAATAAGAGACTGCATGCATGATACCCTGAAAACTTGCTAAAACAATTATAACAAATAATCTGTCTGTTACATTTAATCTGCATGGAATTTAATAAACGCAAACCGAATTTCAGACATATTATATATATTCGTCTGGAACAAAGAGGACAAACAGTGTTGTAAAGAACAATAATCAAGACGTTAAAGAGCAAACTTCACTTTCCTCCAGAATGACATGAACAGGAAGCGAGCGGAGCTCACAGCAGCTCCCATTAAAAATAACGGAGAGAGAGCCTGTGATTCTCGCATGTTTACATAAAACAAATGCAATAACAATGTCTATAAACCCAGAGAATATATTCACGAGAGTTTTAGGCACAATATAAAATAGTTTTATGTTGCGATGTTAATGGTGTTGTCTGTGCTCAGTGGACGGTTAAAGTGCATCGTGATCAGAGCATCTCAATGCAGTTCTCAGTGTTATTGAGATCTCGCAGCGCGGCGACCTCTCTGAGGTTTTGTGGAATTTGAAACTTCAATAGGGCAAATAGCCAACACTTATGTGTCAAGACAATATTGAGTACACGTTTTACAACATAATAAAACGTGCGCACAACATCATAAAACGTGTGAACATTCTCTCCACATGCAAAACATTTTGCGATGACTTCCAGGGCTCCGTAAAAATGCCTGTTTTTACAAATAAAAAAATGGAATATTTTACAAAACACATTTATCTGTAAACACCAACACACGACACACGTCACATTAACGTGTTGGTTTACATAATGAATGACTGAACCAATCAGTGTTTAGCAGAGGCACATTTTACCCAGAATCCTTTGCGATCTGTCTGTTTGTTACAAAACCTCACAATTAGTGCATTATTCAACATTAAAAGATATATGTTATATTTTAACTTTGTGCAAATGACAGAATTGACATTAATTGAGTTATTGTATTGGTATTAATGTTATTTATAAATCAAAACCATAAGTCAGCACTACTTTATTTTCCAAGACCTCCACCTGACCAGAGCATTGTGATTGGTAGAGAGCTGGGCTTTATGGCTGCTCTCAACCTGCGGCTGTGCTGGAAGCCATGTAGTAAACAAGATCTTCCAGCAGGGGGCAAGATGTTCAAAGACAGAAGTGTGGGCTCATTGTTTGGGTTTGTTGTCGCTTCTGATGCTACCAGAAGCAATTGTGGTGTTAAAACTCAAATTCAGTTTATTAGTAGTTGCAAATGTACCAGAGACAATACTGGAATTTATCGGTTATCTGTAACTTCCGATACATTTTTGGGTGGTTTATCATTTTATCTTTATCAAAGGTAACTTTTCAGTTATCTGATTATCTGTTATCAAAGTTAATTTGTTGGTTATCTGTGCCCACCACTGCTCAACAAACAGATAAACCTCTGTTGGCTGGATTCAGGAAGCCATGAAATCCTGTTTTTTTCCTGGTCAGTATAGGCCAAGCACAATAACGGACATTCTGATTCTTCATTCAGATTCTCAAATGTGATCTCTCTATCCATTGATTCCACAAAGATCACAGCATTATCTATAAAGTCAAGGTCAGTGGACCTTTTGTCACAGAAAGGCACTCAAGTTGCTTGTCTCCATGACTTTACTTCCCACTGTGACTACCCAATCAATCCTTACACTGAGCAAAGTAGGACCCAGAAGACATCCTTGTGGAATGTCATTAGCTTCATCGTGAGTATTCAGTGCCTAGCTTTAATCGTGTTTTGACTTCTGCTTTGCACTTTTGACCTCCTGAGTTTTGCCCATCATCCTGAAGACATTATTAGTTTGACTGCTTCTTTACTGACCTCTGCTGGAATTCTGGTTACCCATCAGTTAAGCCCTAGTGCAGTCTGTTACTCTTTCTCTTACAAGCTGAGCATTTAGTTTTAACTTCCTGTCAGTGAATCACACCTTCCTGAGTGTTGTGTGCTTCTGTTCCTGTTTTGTGATCACAGATGGAATTTGAGTTTTTGATCGCTATCTCGGATGATTAGTCATTTTACTGTGCCTTAGAAATTACTGTAGCTATTTTCCAGGCCCATATGAGTATTAGGCCATTTGTATTTTGACTGTTGCCTGCCCCTGGGTCATCCATAAAGTCTGTTAATTTCTCACGCAGTCATTTTCTCACTGCTAAGAAGTCTTAAAATCTGACCACTTCACCCTGAATTTAGTATTACTTCACTGGCTTCTGTCACAGTTCAGGTTTTGGTTTAAGGTTCTGTTATTAACATATAGAATCATGAATGGACATGCACCCACCCCTGGTGGTTCTTGGTAAACCAGCCTGTGCTCTGCATTCTCAGCATGCAGGATTGCATTCCATATGTAAAGAAAAAAGACAGTGAGTCACCGTTTGTTTGTTTGTTTTTTTAACAATTCACCTTTTCTTTGGAGTGGTCTGCCAGCTGAGACAATTTGATACTGCTGAATCATCAAAATCCAGGCTAAAGACATGCTTTTCTCCCGTGTTTTGTAATTGGTTTACTTGTATTATATTTTATATTTTGATTGAGGTCTTTACTTGAGTTCTTGATAGTTTATTCCAATTATATTGTCAGATTAATGATTTACAGCCACATTACATGGATAACACAGTGGATTAGTGGTTAGCACTGTTGCCTCACAGCAAGAAGGTCATGGGTTTGATTCCCACCTGTGGCCTTTCTGTGTGGAGTTTGCATGTTTCTCCCCGTGTTTGTGTAGGTTTCCTCCGTGTGCTCCGGTTTCCTCCCACATTAACAGACATGCAGGTTAGGTTGATTGGAAACTTTATAGTTGTCTGGGTCTCCCTTGCAAAAGAGATCTCGATCTCAATGGGACTAGCCTGGTTAAATAAAAGTTAAATTAAATATCCTCTATACATTACACAAAATGCTGTGAAAACTCCAGTATGATGTCAAAGTGTGATTAATTCACTTCAATAATCTGACTGAGATCAGAATACTCCACATCTTAATTAGACTACTGCTTAATCTGAGTATAACTGTAATCACAAAATGTTGTTTATATGGCAGTGTCTTGTTCAGAGTCGTGGGTTAATTGGTTTAATATTAGAGTGTGGCTCTCCATGCAAACATAGGCATCGGCTTGCCAATAACAGTAACATTATGGATGAGAAAGCAGTCAGTCTAAACCAACTCTAACTCTTGGTGAGAGTGTTAGCAAGGTACAGGGTGATCCTTCCAATGAAAATGTTAGCATATGAAATTATACTGAGATGTTTGATTGGTCTGTCTCATTCATTTCATGTTTTGTTCTATCCCAAGCGCTTTTGTGGTGGGTGTCCTGGTGCCTCATCTGGAGGAAATGCAGGGGACCTGCTGAGGTGATAAGGAGCCGTGGCGTGTGAGCCGATCATACAGATATCGCAAGCAGGTGTGCTAGAAGTCTGTCAGATTTGGGGGTGTTGAGAGAGTCGAGACAACATAATGATTCCATATCAGCATGGTACCATATTCAGCTATGTTTACACATGGAACACAGGTTTATTCCTCATCTGAAGTTGATTTTATTGTTGACTGAGCCACAGCTAGACATCCTACATGCAGCAATAGAAGAGGCACTTGAACTTTATATTACATGCAGTAACAGAAAACATTGATAAGTAAGTAAATATACATTTGTGGACCATGTTCCACCACAACAATTAATTAAATTATTTAATATTCAGAATAGCTCTCATTTATCATCCTGTCAATAGAATAAATATCTCAGTATGATTTAAGGGAAATGAAAGTTTTTTTTGGGTTTTGTAAACTTTTTCTGTTGCAACTACAGCCACTTGCCTGTAGGGGGTGATGTAGCCCCCTTTAGCGCCATTATTTCCCACATCCCTTCTCCCAAGCTGGATAGGTAAGATCACATTGGAGCTTTTCCTGGGCTAAGCAGCTAGCTGAGGGTATAAGGAACCGCCCTACCACTATGTAGCCCTGGGTTTGAATCCTGCTCATGCTACCTGTCTATGTCCTTGGATAAGACTGTTAATCTACATTGTCTCAGTCCACCCAGCTGCAAATGGGTACTGGCCTTGGTTGGGGAAGTAACCTGCATCAGAGTGGCATCCCATCCAGGGGGAGTCATAGACTCATCAGCTTGATGCTATGGAATCCAGAGATACACACCGGCACCAACAGGCCTCTGGGCCTACACAGGACTTGTTAGGCTAAGGGAACTAAACTGGACATTTTAATGAGCATAGGCATTGAAAGAATTTCATATTGCGACTAGTTGTGGGCTGAATTCATGGTTATCTCATGTATTAATAGGCATGAACCTGCATATGCGTGCAGTCTACACTGGGACATTTGAACTCTGGAAATCATGTTGCTTGATGATGGACATCTTGGAGAGAGGTTTGAGGTACATCTGCTTTGGGAGAAACAATGCGAAATCTGCCTCAATGACTGATCTGGCAATCTTGTGCTTTTTGTTTTGTTAAAGGCTCTGCAACAGGTTCATGATTAAATGTAGCAAGTGTGCACACAACGTGGCATTTGCAACGACATGCAGTGGTGACTTATCTAAATCCCAGATAGTCTTATCTCTCTGACTGGGTTTTAATTAGTATGGCCAGAGCAGATTGTCACCACAGTGAGACTGGACTGCTTGAGATTTCTACCTACAAACCTACTCAGCAAAAAAAAAAAAAAAAAAAAAAAACCTGGGGTGTTTTCTTACCACCATTGCCAATGCCTGTGGGGTAGATAACCTGTACTGTAGTTTCGAGAGTATAAGTTGCACATGTGCCTCTTGAAAAGGAAAAACACATAAGTTACACTGGAGTATAAGTCGCACCTTTTTTCTGTATTAACAGCTCTTTAATTTGGAATTTTTGTTCATTGTTATACTGTGCATTTATTCATTTCTTGTTTATTTTTAATGCTTTGATTGCTGGGAAAGTCCTATGTAAATAGTCATAAGACTATTAGTTTATTAATGGTTTTTTTTTGTTTGTTTGTTTTTTTTTTGTTTGTTTGTTTTTTTTTTTGTATCATTTGCACCAGAGTATTAGTTGCAGGAACGACCTAACTTAAAAAACAAAAAAAACAAAACTGCAACTCAAACGTTGCAAAATATGCTAGATTAGGTCTTGAGGTGACTTATGTTATGACTTGTCACTATATAAATAAAATTTATTGAATTTCACATGTGAATTCAGCAGTGTTTGATAGCATTAATTTGGGCGTTTCATGTAAAAACGCAGATCTGGATCAACAACCTTGGTCATCTTGAATGAGTGCCCTTCGTGCTTTCTTTTTCTATTCTTAAAATTTATGCCAACATCTTTGTGACAAGAAGTCTTAAAACAAATAAGAAAATAAACTGTCTTGCTTTTACAGGAGCCATGATATGATGTTCTTAAATCCCACTCAACAGATAACGTCTCCTGAATATTCATTGAGTTTTTGAATGTGAAACTTTGTTTTTAAGTACTTGTCTCAGAAAAATAAAATAAATAAATCTTTTTTTTTTCCCCCCATTTTCAGTTCTTGTCCTCATGCAGCATTGACTCCTCACAGAGAATTGCCAATATATTTTACAGCTTTCACTGAGCCCATCAGTGGCCAGACACAAGGTGCTTCCCACTGTGGCTGCAAGAGTCAGGCTATTCTTTTAACTGTTTGATTCATTTATTTGGTTCATTTGTAATCTCGGTATTCATTTTCTGTGATACATTGGACAGAAATAGAATCATATGCAACTGTTGCCCTACAGTGCACGTGGGCCACAGATTGGTTAATTGGAAAATGAAAAGGGAAATGAAACGGAGTGAAAATCAAAGGGTCTGTCTGTGCCTGGCAGCATCCAGAGTGAATTATTACCCTGAAGGTACAAATTGAAACCTGAACTAACTCACATAACTGCAGTGACATGAAAATGAAGCCTATCTATCCATCAGTGGGAAGACAATTGGCATTTCATAAATGCAACTTGTGATGTGGTTCATAGCCTGAGCTGATTTAAAAAAGGAAAAAAAAAATGCAGAGTTGCATCAATAGATTTATAGCCATATGTGTTCTCCATGTAACCCAAAAAGCACAACAATCAGTTTGAAATACAGTAGCGCTACAAAATACTCTTTTAGCACATTTTACAGACATTTTCAATCGCTGTTTATTCCGACAACCAGCTGTGCTTAGGTTCTTGTTTCTGCTGCACCCAAAGCTATAAAAGTCATTAAGCCTCAAAAGCAGCTTCAGGCATATAAACACAATCTAACGTAAACAATTTTGGGAAATGATAAAACGAAGCATGTACCATCTACATCCCCAAATTTGAAAAAGCTGGGATGATATGGAAAATACATATTTCTGACTTCTGTTTCATTGCAGACAGTATGATGCCTTGATTTTTGATGTTTTTTGTTGCCAACATCACGCCATTTGTTAATACACATCCATTACTGCATTTCAGGCCAGCAACACATTAAAAAAGTTGGGATGGGGCAATTTATTTTATTTAAAAAATAATGTTACTTCAACCAGGTGATTGTAAATATGACTTGGTAAAAAAGCAGCATCCAAGAAAGACTGAGTGTTTTAATGAGCAAACATGGGCAAAGGATCTCCAGTTTGTCAACAAATGCATGAGAAAATTAATGAAAAGTTCATTGTTCATCAACAAAAGACTGAATTTGGATTTGCGTATTTATTGCTGTACAGTGCATAATGCTATCAAATAAATTTTGAGGAAATTCAGTGAAAGGGTGCAAGCTTAAGCTCTCTGGCAGTTCAAAAACAGTCATTCATCAATAGCTGATACAATCACATGGGCAAGGGATTATGTTTGGAAACCTTTTCATCAAAACAGCTATTAGCCACATGAAATTTTAAAATGGTGGCCATTATTCAAATGGCCACCAAAAAATAGCCTATTTACGCAAGTAAAACACATTGGCATGCAAACATAGGTGATTATAGTACTAAATCATTAAATGTGATGCTCCTAAACACAAATGTAACATTTTAAGATATAATTTGAGTCATCTTCATTTTTAAAAGCAATATTTGTTTGTGTGATAAACCTATGTTATCTACAGCAATGTAAGAAAAAAATAGCGGACACTGAACCCTATGCTGAGGTATACAGCAGTGATTGCCACCAGTGTGCCCTAGTTGTGCTTGACACTTACTCTTTTTGATGGGCATAATGTTGAAGTCATTGTTTCATCTGTTCAACAGTCCATTCTGGAAGTTTCTAGTCTTAAAGAACTGATATGGGAGCAAAGCAAACTCCATCACAGAGAATCTTTCTGTGTGCTACCCTGAATAAGAGTTAGATCAGCAGTGAGGACTTGTGTTCATCCAAGGATGTGGCAGAGTTTAAAAGCAAAAATACTACCTCTAATAAACCCTGACACACCAAACACCGTTGCATGTTCTACAGAATACATGTGCACTTATTAAAAACATAAACAATCCATCTAAAAAATTATGAAAATATTGCCTGAAGTTAATTTACCCCCCAATGCACACTACAATATTTAACAGGTATAACAATGAAATTAACAATTGTGCAAATATGACAAATTCATATTTCTGGGTGCCATGTTGAACATTGCAGTGGCAATCACGTGCCAGTGTCCCAAATTTGGTGCTTGTGTCACAAAATGAAAGACTCACTCACTCTCACTAATCTTCAACCGCTTATCTGGAATCAGGTTGCGGGGGCAACAGCTTCAGCAGGGGACCCCAAACATTCCTTTCCTGCACCACATTAACCACCTCTGACTGGGGGATACCAAGATGTTTGCAGGCTAGTGTGGAGATATACAGTAGTGTTCAAAATAATAGTAGTGCTCTGTGACTAAAAAGATTAATCCAGGTTTTGAGTATATTTCTTATTGTTACATGGGAAACAAGGTACCAGTAGATTCTCACAAATCCAACAAGACCAAGCATTCATGATATGCACACTCTTAAGGCTATGAAATTGGGCTATTAGTAAAAAAAAGTAGAAAAGGGGGTGTTCACAATAATAGTAGTGTGGCATTCAGTCAGTGAGTTCGTCAATTTTGTGGAACAAACAGGTGTGAATCAGGTGTCCCCTATTTAAGGATGAAGCCAGCACCTGTTGAACATGCTTTTCTCTTTGAAAGCCTGAGGAAAATGGGACGTTCAAGACATTGTTCAGAAGAACAGCGTAGCATGAATAAAAGTTGATTGGAGAGGGGAAAACGTATACGCAGGTGCAAAAAATTATATGCTGTTCATCTACAATGATCTCCAATGCTTTAAAATGGACAAAAAAAAAAAGAGACGCGTGGAAGAAAACAGAAAACAACCATTAAAATGGATAGAAGAATAACCAGAATGGCAAAGGCTCACCCATTGATCAGCTCCAGGATGATCAAAGACAGTCTGGAGTTAACTGTAAATGCTGTGACAGTTAGAAGATGCCTCGCAAAGTCCCTCTGTTAAATAAAAGACATGTGCAGAAGAGGTTACAATTTGCCAAAGAACACATCAAGTGGCCTAAAGAGAAATGGAGGAATATTTTGTGGACTGATGAGAGTAAAATTGTTCTTTTTGGGTCCAAGGGCTGCAGACAGTTTGTGAGACGACCCCCAAACTCTGAATTCAAGCCACATTTCACAGTGAAGACAGTGAAGCATGGTGGTGCAAGCATCATGATATGGGCATGATGCATGATCCTACTATGGTGTTGGGCCTATATATCGCATACCATAGATCAGTTTGGATATGTCAGAATACTTAAAGAGATCATGTTGCCTTATGCTGAAGAGGACATGACCTTGAAATGGTTGTTTCAACAAGACAATGACCCCAAGCACACTAGTAAACAAGCAAAATCTTGGTTCAAAACCAACAAAATTAATGCCTCGCAGATGTGAAGAAATCATGAAAAACTGTGGTTATACAACTAAATACTAGTTTAGTGATTCACAGGATTGCTAAAAAAAGCAGTTTGAACATAATATGTTTGAGTTTGTAGCATCAACAGCAGATGCTACTATTATTGTGAACACCCCCTTTTCTACTTTTTTTTACTAATAGCCCGATTTCACAGCCTTAAGAGTGTGCATATCATGAATGGTTGGTCTTGTTAGATTTGTGAGAATCTCCTGAATCTACTGGTACCTTGTTTCCCATGTAACAATAAGAAATATACTCAAAACCTGGATTAATCTTTTTAGTCACCTAGCACTACTATTATTCTGAACACTACTGTACAACCCCAATTCCAGTGAAGTTGGGATGTTGTGTGACATGTAAATAAAAACAGAATACAATGATATGGAAATCCTCTTCAACCTATATTCAATTGAATACACCACAAAGACAAGATATTTAATGTTCAAACTGATAGACTTTTTTGTTTATGTCTACATATTTGCTCGTTTTGAAATGGATGCCTGCAACACATTTCAAAAAAGCTGGGACGGGGCAACAAAAGACTGGGAAAGCTGACAAATGCTCAAAGAACAGTTTGGAACATCCCATAGGTGAACAGGCTAAGTGGAAATGTGAGTGTCATGATTGGGTATAAAAGGAGCATCCCCAAAAGGCTCAGCCGTTCACAAGCAAAGATGGGGCGAGGATCACCACTTTAAAATAGTCCAACAGTTTAAGAACAATGTTTCTCAACATTCAGTTGCATGGAATTTAGGGATTCCATCATGTACAGTCCATAATATAATCAGAAGATTCAGAGAATCTGGAGAACTTCCTACATGTAAGCGGCAAGGCTGAAAACCAAAATTGAATGCCCGTGACCTTGAAACCCTAAGGCAGCACTGCATTAAAAACCAACATCATTGTGTAAAGGATCTTACCGTGTGGGCTCAGGAACCCTTCAGAAAACCATTGTCAGTTAACACAGTTCATCACTACATCTACAAGTGCAAGTTAAGTTGTTGTGCCATTTTTCAGCTCTGCTGTATACGCAAATGCACTTTTTTATATTAGATAATTTAAAAAGTACTTGTTTATTTATATTTTTAATGTTTACTTTCTTTGGTGCCACAGCGGAGAGGATGCTAAACTTCATTTCACTGTATGAACTTTGTACATCAACAACATCCAGAAATGCTGCTACCTGCTCTGGACCCAAGCTCATTTGAAATGGACAGATGCAAAGTGGAAAAGTGTGCTATGGGCTGATGAGTCCACATTTCAAATAGTTTTTGGAAATCATGGACATCATGTCCTCCGGACAAAAGAGGAAAATGACCGACCAGATTGTTACCAGCGCAAAGTTCAAAAGCCAGCATCTGTGATGGTAAGGGGATGTGGTAGATGTGTAAGTTGCCCATGCCATGGGCACTGTGATGGCACCATCAATGCTGAAAGGTACATGCAGGTTTTAGAGCAACACAAGCTGCCATCCAAGCAACGTCTTTTTCAGGGACATCCCTGCTTATTTCAGCAAGACAATGCCAAGCCATATTCTGCACAAGTTACAACAGCGTGGCTTCAGAGTAAAAGAGTGCGGGTACTAGACTGGCCTGCCTGCAGTCCAGACCTGTCACCCATTGAAAATGTGTGGTGCATTATGAAGCGCAAAATATGACAATGGAGACCCCGGACTGTTGAACAACTGAAGTCGTACATCAAGCAAGAATGGGAAAGAATTCCACCTACAAAGCTTCAACAATTAGTGTCCTCAGTTCCCAAATGCTTATTGAGTGTTAGAAGGAAAGGTGATGTAACACAGTGGTAAACATACCACTGTCCCAGCTTTTTTTAAAACATGTTGCAGGCGCCCATTTCAAAATGAGCAAATATTTGCACAAAAACAATAAAGTCTATCAGTTTGAACATTAAATAGCATATCTTTGTGGTGTATTCAATAGAATATAGGTTGAAGAGGATTTGCAAATCGTATTCTGTTTTTATTTACATTTTACACAACGTCCCAACTTCATTGGAAATGGGGTTGTAATCTCTCCACCTAGTCCTGGGTCTTTCCCAAGGTCTCAAATGCCTGGAACACTTCCCTAGGGAGGCGCTTAGGGGCATCCTTACCCAAACCACCTCAGCTGGCTCCTTTCAACATGAAGGAGCAGCAGCTCTACTCCGAGCCCCCCACGAATGACTGAGCTTCCCACCTTATCTCTACAGGAGACACCAGCCACCCTCCTGAGGAAACCCATTTCAGCCGCTTGTACCCGTAATGTAGTTCTTTTGGTCATGACCCAACACTCCTGACCATAGGTGAGAGTAGGAATGAAGATTGACCAGTAGATCGAGAGCTTCACCTTTTGCCTCAGCTCCTTTTTCGTCACAACAGAACGGTAGAGTGAATGCAATAGCGTCTTTCTGTGCCAATTCCCTGGCCAATCTCACACTTCATTGTCCCCTCACTCATGAACAAGACCCCAAGGTACTTGAACTCCTTTACTTGAAACTGAAACAAACTGATGCAAACTGAAAAGCAGGAAAATCTTTAATCTGCTGCCAGAAGCAAAAGCTGAAAGACTCTTATATCCATATATCTGCTGAAAAGGTGGTAATCAGCTGTCTTGGGATGAATGAAGCTTTTTGTAATATTTAAAAAATAAAGACAACATCAGAACATGTAGAACATCAAATTAAGGTAAGGCAGAAACTCATCATGATCCACAATCTAGAAAAATTCATGAAACCGACCACAATAAACATGTTTCAATTAAGATTACGGTCTATTTCCTTGTAAAGCCAATGTGCTGGATCCCTCTGGATGTGACTGTAACAGGATTTATTGCTGGAATGAAAGCCAGCAATTGCAGAACAGATCTGACTGGACTGTGCTCTGAAGGCTGGGGAAACCAGCTGATTTGGGGTGCAGGTCATCTCATCATCCCACCCTGATAAATAGCATTTAATGGGCAGGGATTATGGTAACGGCCCCACAGAGCACGTGTAATAAAACACATCAGATTCAATCACCTCTGCTGCACTTCAGCTGGAGGACACCTTGTTTTGTCTTGACTGTCTTCAATTGGGTTATTGATCCCCTTTTGTTCCACAGCAGCATTCTCTGACGTGTGTTAACCTCATGGATGGTCTCACACTGAAATGGGAAAATGCTGAATTCTTTAAAGCACCAGAGCTTTAGCTTGTAATTTCTTTGTTTAGTCCTTTTAAACAAATGCTGCAAAGTACTTTACAGCATCAATATAATTAGCAAGAGAACACACACACAAAAGAACAATTTAAACATGCATCCATTAAACCAAAACATTTAAAGATCATAGATGACAACAAAAAATTTATTTTAAACCAACACAATTATTGGCAGATGTCTTCCCATAACAAAATTGCTACTAAATAAATAAAATGCAAATTAAATGACAATGAAGACAAAAACAAAGACACAGGTTAACAACCATTATTCGGTTAAGATGAATACATCCAGACAGCTGCTAATTATAAGATGAAAGAGGTACAATACATTTTTGGTCTAAATTATAATATTTCAACCCAGTATCATTTGACAGGGAGATTGTTCTAGAAGGTTGAAGAATGGCAGACAAAAAGGAGGTACATAAGAATGAAAGGAGCCAGTGAAGAACAGCAAATGCTGAACTAATATTATTGCATTTCTTAGTTCAAGTCAAAAACTGAAAACAGCTGGATTGTGAAACTTTTTTAAATTATTTTTTGTACTACTGCATGGTAAGCCAGCAAAAAAACATTGCTGTAAATAGAAGGCACAAATGCATGACAGCAGAATAGTAGGGGTGTCACGGTTCACAAAAGTCATGTTTCAGATCCAGTATAGTTTTTCAAGCCAAGCACTGAATTGGCAAAAAGAGACAAATGCTCTTTTTTATTTTTAAAAATAACTTGAGTAATGAAAATAAGGAACTTTTGTCTGTGTTCCTGATAAAAACAAGGTGTCCAGTGTTTTAAATAACATTTTAAATAAAATACTTAATTGCCATGTTAAATTGCAATTTAACATGGCAATTATGTTAAATTGCATATAATGTTTGACTTCCTGATTTTTACTAGGGATGCACCGATGCCGATACCCAATACCCCTTTACAGCAGTGTGATGTCAGTCTCTCAATGTGGGATTTTCACACGCATGCTCTGAAATTTCTGGACTATAACTGCTACTTTTTCATATGTTTTGAACATTGTGGCTTTAACTGATGTGGCGTAGATTATTACAGGCTTTCATGTAATTTACTCATAAGTCAAATACGTCCGTCAATGCTGTCCACTGATTGGCTGAAAGGCTGTCCATCATGCGGAGTAAATTCACACGTACAGTAAATAAAGTCTTACCTGTTTGCTTCAGTGGAATTCATCATCAGACGATCATACGAAGAAAAAATAATCCACATAAAGCCTCCAGAGTTGGGAACATAACATCTCAAAACACTTTAATTCCTCATGTGGCTGAAAAAGTTCCTCCGTGACGTCCGCAGTTCCTCCGTCAGAACTCCGATCAAGGCTTCAGCGGTGGAGGTTGTCCATCAGGTTGGTGAGTTTCAGCACTTGGTTTGGGTGTTCAGGTGTCTCTGTCTGCTAGGATCACTGCGCCTAATTAATTAAACAGTTCAGTTACCACAAGCAATGGGCTATCCTGTCTGAACACAAGGAAATTATCCCATGAACCACAAATGAAAATAAAATGTTAAAATTTCTATGTTTTGCCTTGTGTATGTGTGTATGTGCTGTGCTCCTCCAATATTTACATGTTCCACCTTTGGGGAAAAAAACATTTACAGTTTGTATTTGTGTATGTTACCGATACATATTTAATTAAAAGTTAAAAATAGTGTGGAGAGTGAAAGACTGTTTAGATCAGTGTTGTAGATAAAAACAGAAGCAGGCTCACAGCTGATTAAGCAGAGAAGCTGCTTTTCATCAAAAAGAATCTGCCCCTCACATTTCCAAAAAAGGCTTTTAGTCCTCACAGACATAAATAAAGTTACTGTTGGACAGTTTCAGTTCCTGGTGTTATATATTTTGTAGTGCTGAAGTCCACCGGCTACATTTTAGTGAGATGTCTGGCAGTGTCATGTTAAGAAACACACAGTTAATGCTAAAGGACAATTTGTTGTAGTCAAAAAGTGAAGTTTCAGGTAGTCAAAAAGTAAGGAACAACTGATGAATAAAACATATTTTCAAAGTCATCATAAAACTGTAATGGTATTTGTATCGGTATTCGGTATCAACGAGTACCAAAATGTATGTATTTGATCTCGGTCTGGAAAAAGTGGTATCGGTGCATCCCTAGTTTTTACTTTCCATTCCAGCTTCTGTTGCTCTGATTTCCTACAGTGCCACGGTTCCTTTCATATCCGATTTCTGCACATTCTAGGAATACATCACTTGCTGGATTCAGATCTGTAAATATCCACATGGACTTATTTTCTTTTAGATCCTGTACTGCACAACTTACCAACTTCCCATTGTCACCAGTGAATTGTTTCACCTGATTTAGCTGAGAAGTTGAATTTTTATTTTTAATCCAACATGATTTATACCACCACCACCCTCTAAACTGGAGAAAATTCTCTCTCTCTCTCATATTCTTGTAGCAATGTTAAATGAAATTTATACACATCGCTGGAGTCTAATTGCCACTGTGATGCTGTGTCAATAAAAATTGTTATACATTTCCGCTTCATTTCATCCTCATGAAATCAGTCGGCGGAAGTGTTCCTGTTTGTTTCATTCAGATTTGCTTGTTTTACATTGGACTCAAGGGCTTGAATGTATCACCCCCCCTCCCCCCGTAAATGCAAACATAAGAAATAATATTAAAAAAAAGTATGTATTTGTTATACTAAGAACACTTTTTTTTCCCGTGTGTAGGCTTTGTCTTATCTTTTGTGCTTTATAGCTGCACAGCACTCTAATATATGTGGCAAAATTTAAAATCTGACTTGGCCTGAGGGAAGGCACCTTGTGAATCCATCTGACAGAACAGTACACAGGTTATACATCAGACACTCCAGAGTAACAGTCTTGTTGCACTTGTCCGTGAGCATTGATTCCTGCCTGCTGAGTGCGACTGTATTCCCACTGATGAGAGCATTCTCCAGAGGGGATCGTCAAAGGTTTGTCTGTGCCTGAGGAGGCTCCTCTTGTAATTCACCTGCACAAACTTAATCCTGCTCCTCTGAGCACTTTTGCATCCCAAACAGACACCTTTGCTTCAGTGCATGCTGACATCACACGTGGAAGCAAAATGAAAAGCAGGTAAATCTTTAATCTACCGCCAGAAGCAAGAACTGAATTTTGGAAATTCTTCAAAAATCAACTGCATGGTGCATGTTTTGTAGATGTGTCATTATATGCAAACACTCTGAGAAGATTTGAACATTTTTTTGGTTCTGACATTAGTTTGTTTCCTGCTGCTATAAGAACACATCTCATTGTCAACTGACAGCTTTTAACCAAATGGGCTCTTGTTCATTTTATAACAGCAACCATAGAAATTGCTTCATAATTATTTTTCTAAATTTAATTTAGTAAAAATGGGGCCAGGATCATTTTAAAGTCAAATTTCTTGGAAAGACACACTGCTATCATCAGACGTTTCTTGCTCTAATAATTGTTCCATTTTAATAATGTCCTACCTCATGGTCAACATTTCAGACTTACAAATATATAATGAATTACTATTACCAAACCTAAGATGGTATCCAAAATGAGATACGCAGCCAAAACACACTCCGTTAAATGGAGTAAGCAGGTCTAGAAAATGGATGGATTTTATTTTGTAGCCATACAGTTAAAAAAAAGTTTCTACACCAATTAATAATCAATACCCCAGAATGAAAATATATATTTAAAATTAAAAGACAAATACATACCTTGCATGACCCTAAACATACATACTGTCAACAATTAACTGGAAATCATTTACTGAAACATAACTTTGCCTTTTGACATTTGACCTGACAGTTTTATCGCCAAATCCTTCATCCAGACTTGAGCCATGTCTATCCTGTTTTCTACCCACATGTAAGTATGACCTTCACTTTGAAGACTCAATGCAACCAAAAGTCAAGAGCCATAAGATGAACAAATCATGTGACTCATTAAAACAGGAAGCAGATGTTTATACGAGCAGAGCGCCGTGCAGAGGCACGAGCCTCGCTCTATGGTAGACGAAAGCACAAAGCGGAAATGGCACAAAAAATCTCCAGTGAGGAAAAAGCCACAAACCGTTGTAAAAAGCCACAAACCAACGGTTGACGAAGGCACAAACCGGAAATGGTACAAAAAATCTCCAGTGAGGAAAAAGCCACAAACCGTTGTTGTAAAAAGCCACAAACCAACGGTCAACGAAAGCACAAGCCGGAAATGGTACAAAAAATCTCAGTGGTGAGGAAAAAGCCACAAACTGTTGTTGTAAAAAGCCACAAACCAACGGTTGACGAAGGCACAAACCGGAAATGGTACAAAAAATCTCCAGTGAGGAAAAAGCCACAAACCGTTGTTGTAAAAAGCCACAAACCAACGGTTGACGAAGGCACAAACCGGAAATGGTACAAAAAATCTCCAGTGAGGAAAAAGCCACAAACCGTTGTTGTAAAAAGCCACAAACCAACGGTCAACGAAAGCACAAGCCGGAAATGGTACAAAAAATCTCAGTGGTGAGGAAAAAGCCACAAACTGTTGTTGTAAAAAGCCACAAACCTACGGTAGACAGACATAGACATTATAAAGAAGAGTTGCTGTGGTACAATAAATACGGCCGCCATCTTGGAACACACATTGTAGTGATTCTATCACAAGGCTCAATGAAGGTTTGATTTTATAATCTTATTTTCTTTTTTAATCTTTCTAACATAATATGTGTGAAATATCAAGTGTTTCAATACTTTTGGTCTGTATCCTAAGCTTATGATCAGTGCAAAATGAGTGTGGTATTATTACTGTTTTAAGAATGTTTTATTTTCACTGTTGCTGCACTTTGTGTGAAATCATAGTCTTATATCATATTGAAATGGCAATATTGCAATATAATAATTTGTCCATATTGTTGGCAAAAAAGAAAAAAAGGTCGCAGGCCTGAAAGGTTGTAGCCATGCTCATGCTCCACTGAAGCATTTACTAAAAAAAAAAGTCTTAAGGAGCTAATGACATGGTGAGATGCTGAAGAGCTTCGCTCGTCATGTCTGCGACATTTACATATTATGAAACCATTTATTTCATATTGCCATATGAGTGTTAGACAGGAAAATCTGACCATTTCCTCTGACCTTTATGCCTGTCATTCTTCTTGCTATCAAGAAATTTAGTCACCCAGTTTGATCAGAATCAGAGGAAAAGGGCTTGAGGTATAATGGATATAGAACTCTACAGTATAGGGTGTGTGTGTGTGTATATATATATATATATATAATATGGGCTTCGTTCGCCTGCATTGGCACTGTCCAGCAACCTCGGGACTCCAGAAATTCCTCTTATGCATCTCCTAATCTCAATGGAAGAGGACTGAGTGACTTGAATAAGTGAAACAAACAAAAAATAAATAACCTACAAGCAGGAACAAACAAACCACTACCCAAAGTAACAAATCCTCAGCTGGACTTGTTTCCTTGAAGACATTTCTCTTTTAAACCATAAAAACTTCATCACTAAACAAGTCCAGTTGACCTGATGCAATCTACTTGGACACCATGACCTGGATGATGAAGTATCTCCACATTGGCCCAGAAGATCCAGCTCTGTAAAATGAGTAGTTTAAACCATCACTGTAGTTCAGAAAAACATTCCAGGATGCTGCTTTTTCTTCTTCTCGTACAGACTCAGAAACATGCTCACCCCTCATTATTACTCTGGAATGATGCATTTGATGTTCTATCTGTAGTCCTCATTACAGCATAAGAAAGGAACTGTTTTTGCCAATGGGCAAAGCCATCATGTAAATCAGCTGCTTCAGGGTCAGACTGATCAAACTATTACCTGCCTGCTGCTTTGTAGTTTATCAGTAACCTGAGGTAAACAAACCCATGGAAAACAAATTTGCATCCACAGTGCACTGACAAGAATTTCTTACATGCTTTGATACTGTAATATTTACACATGAGCAGGATGGCAAATGTTGGAAGACTTCTATCAATTTGCATGTAACAAAGTGAAAATGACCAAATTTTATCAGATATCAGAGCTGTTTGAGCCCCCCCTGCACACACATATACTTTCTGCTAAAACATTGCTCAATGCTGGTCACATTTTTTTTTCAGACCACTCAATTAGCTCACAAGTGGGGTCAAAACTGTGGAAACATTTTTCTTTGACAGAAAATGAACACATACCTCAGAAGTATTTTTTTTACCCCACTCAAGCTACAACACCAAACAAAATGTTGTATATTTAGATTCCATTTTGCAATTGCTGTGATGCTATTTGCAAAAGTTAATTCTCACAATTGGTCTGTTGTGAAAGGGTGTACCGTGAAAAAAGAATAGTTCAACCAACTTTAAAAAAAGTGTTACATTTGGTAAAATCTGAATGAATTAAGTTGTTTGAACTTAAGATTGTAACTTAAATATCTTTGACCTGTCTTTCCTCCTCCAAACTTATTTACAACCCCTGGCAAAAATTATGGAATCACCGGCCTCGGAGGATGTTCATTCAGTTGTTTAATTTTGTTGAAAAAAAAGCAGATCACAGACATGACAAAACTAAAGTCATTTCAAATGGCAACATTCTGGCTTTAAGAAACACTATAAGAAATCAGGAAAAAAAAATTGTGGCAGTCAGTAACGGTTACTTTTTTAGACCAAGCAGAGGAAAAAAATATGGAATCACTCAATTCTGAGGAAAAAATTATGGAATCATGAAAAACAAAAAAACGCTCCAACACATCACTAGTATTTTGTTGCACCACCTCTGGCTTTTATAACAGCTTGCAGTCTCTGAGGCATGGACTTAATGAGTGACAAACAGTACTCTTCATCAATCTGGCTCCAACTTTCTCTGATTGCTGTTGCCAGATCAGCTTTGCAGGTTGGAGCCTTGTTATGGACCATTTTCTTCAACTTCCACCAAAGATTTTCAATTGGATTAAGATCCGGACTATTTGCAGGCCATGACATTGACCCTATGTGTCTTTTTGCAAGGAATGTTTTCACAGTTTTTGCTCTATGGCAAGATGCATTATCATCTTGAAAAATTATTTCATCATCCCCAAACATCCTTTCAATTGATGGGATAAGAAAAGTGTCCAAAATATCAACGTAAACTTGTGCATTTATTGATGATGTAATGACAGCCATCTCCCCAGTGCCTTTACCTGACATGCAGCCCCATATCATCAATGACTGTGGAAATTTACATGTTCTCTTCAGGCAGTCATCTTTATAAATCTCATTGGAACGGCACCAAATCACCAATCATCACCTTCGAGATTTGAGATTCATCACTGAATATGACTTTCATCCAGTCGTCCACAGTCCACGATTGCTTTTCCTTAGTCCATTGTAACCTTGTTGTTTTCTGTTTAGGTGTTAATGATGGCTTTCGTTTAGCTTTTCTGTATGTAAATCCCATTTCCTTTAGGCGGTTTCTTACAGTTCGGTCACAGACGTTGACTCCAGTTTCCTCCCATTTGTTCCTCATTTGTTTTGTTGTGCATTTTCGATTTTTGACTCATATTGCTTTAAGTTTTCTGTCTTGACGCTTTGATGTCTTCCTTGGTCTACCAGTATGTTTGCCTTTAACAACCTTCCCATGTTGTTTGTATTTGGTCCAGAGTTTAGACACAGCTGACTGTGAACAACCAACATATTTTGCAACATTGCGTGATGAATTACCCTCTTTTAAGAGTTTGATAATCCTCTCCTTTGTTTCAATTGACATCTCTCGTGTTGGAGCCATGATTCATGTCAGTCCACTTGGTGCAACAGCTCTCCAAGGTGTGATCACTCCTTTTTAGATGCAGACTAACAAGCAGATCTGATTTGATGCAGGTGTTAGTTTTTGGGATGAAAATTTACAGGGTGATTCCATAATTTATTCCTCAGAATTGAGTGAGTCCATATTTTTTTTCCTTCTGCTTGGTCTAAAAAGTACTGATTATGCAAGAAGGAGACTTGTGCTCGTGTAGTCAGATTGTCTAGATGCCCCAGTGACTCCTCAGTAGGAGGAGGAGGAGGAGGAAAATGTATTGATTATGGGAGGGGTGTGTCACAGTTGAGGTTGCCCATCAGATGGTGTTTTTCGTAAAAGATGTTCATGATGGACAGCAGAAGAATAGTTCTTTTCTGCTATTTTTACCCCCATCTGCAGGGACTTGTGATCTGAAGTGAAATAGTATGAATTCACATATTTAGGTTAAATTCAGAGGTTAAATGTGTGGCCATTTGCACTGTTAGCACAAAAACAGTCAGCAGATGATCACTTTCGAGCTGGAGCTGAAATTTGTCTAAGTGCCCCCACAAGTGTGGCATTGCAAAAATCAACACACATGTGCTGCATGTGCCTCGTGTCTGTGTGTGTGTGTGTGTGTGTGTGTGTGTGTGTGTGTGTGTGTGTGTGTGTGTGTGTGTGTGTGTGTGTGTGTGTGTGTGTGTGTGTGTGTGTGTGTGTGTGTGTGTGTGTGTGTGACTACCTATGTGGTGTGGGGAGGGGGGTTGAACACATGCGGGGCAGACAGCCAGGTCAGAGCGCACACAGCACAGGGAGGCACCTCCCAGCTGCTGACCAGAGACACAAATGAAGGATCAGTGCACAGGACAGGTATATTAATAAGTACTACACTACTTACATACACAATTACATAACAAATGACTAAAAAATAATAATCACATAACAGAGAGTGACACATTGGTGTGTGCAATGAACTGACGGGGTGTGTCCGAAAGGAGCTGCTGTTGAGATCTGTGGTTCTGGACGTCATGGCTGGGGGATACATACCGTGTTTGGATGGACAAAAACTAACAACTGTCCACTGTGACGTGCATGTGTCTGCTTGCTGTCCTAAAGTGGACATACAGTGGGGCAAAAAAATATTTAGTCAGTCCCTGATTGTGCAAGTTCTTCTACTTAGAAAGATGAGAGAGGTCTGTAATTTTCATCATAGGTACACTTCAACTATGAGAGACAAAATGAGAAAAAAAAATCCAGGAAATCATTGTAGGATTTTTAAATAATTTATTTGTAAAATTTGTGGAAAATAAGTATTTGGTCAATAACAAAAGTTCAACTCAATACTTTGTAACATAATCTTTGTTGGCAATGACAGAGGTCAAACTTTTCCTGTAAGTCCTCACGAGGTTTGCACACACTGTAGCTGGTATTTTGGCCCATTGCTCCATGCAGATCTCCTCTAGAGCAGTGATGTTTTGGAGCTGTCGCTGGGCAACAGACTTTTGACTTTTCTATGGGGTTGAGGTCTGGAGACTGGCTAGGCCACTCTAGGACCTTGAAATGCTTGTTAGGGGGCCACTCATTTGTTGCCCGAGCAGTGTGTTTGGGATCATTGTCATGCTGGAAGACCCAACCACAACCACATTGCATCTCCAATGCTCTCACTGATGGAAGGAGGTTTTGGCTTAAAATCTCATAATACCTGGCCATGTTCATTCTTCCCTTAACACAGATCAGTTATCCTGTCCCCTTTGCAGAAAAACAGCCCAAAAGCATGATGTTTCCACTGCCATGTGTCACAGTAGATATGGTGTTCTTGGAATGCAACTCAGCATTCTTCTTCCTCCAAACACGATGAGTTGAGTTTTTACCAAAATGTTCTATTTTGGTTTCATCTGACCACATGCTATTTTCCCAGTCCTCTTCTGGATCACTCCCCCTCTAGCTGCCACCTTATCGTGGTGGGGGAATTTGCGTACCCGGATGATCCTAGGAGCTATGTTGTCGGGGGCTTTGTGCCCCTTGTAGGGTCTCCCAAGGCAAACAGGTCCTAGGTGATGGATCAGACTAAGGGCAGTTCAGAACCTCCATGACCAGTAAAAAATCAAGGACCGAGACGTTGCCCAGTATGGCAGAGCCGGGGCCCCACCCTGGAGCCAGGCCTGGGGTTGGGGCTCGCACGCGAGCACCTGGTGGTCGGGCCTTAGCCCATGGGGCCCGGCCGGGCTCAGCCCGAAAGAGCGACGTGGGCCCACCCTCCTGTGGGTTCACCACCTGCAGAGGGGTCCATGGGGGTCGGGTGCAGATTGGGTGGCGGTCGAGGGCGGGTGGCCCGGCGGCCCGGTCCATGCTCACAGCCCCTGGCAGTTGGGACGTGGAATGTCACCTCGCTAGGGGGGAAGGAGCCTGAGCTTGTGCGGGAGGTTAAGAGATACCGACTAGAGATAGTTGGGCTCACCTCCACACACAGCTTGGGCTCTGGTACCCAACTCCTGGAGAGGGCCTGGATGATTCATTTTTCTGGTGTTGCCCATGGGGAGAGGTGGAGAGCTGGGGTCGCATTGCTTATTGCTCCCCAGCTCAGTTGCCATGTGTTGGAGTTCACTCCAGTGAACGAGAGGGTCATGTCCCTACACCTTCGGGTCGGGGGCAGGTCTGTCACCATTGTCTCGGCCTACGGGACGAGCGGCAGTGCAGAGTACCCGACCTTCTTGGAGTCCCTGGGAGGGGTACTACATAGCGCTCCGACTGGGGACTCCATTGTTCTCCTGGGGGATTTCAACACCTACGTGGGCAGCGACAGTGAGACCTGGAGGGGGGTGATCGGGAAGCACGGCCTCCCCGATCTGACCCCGAATGGTGTTCAGTTGTTGGACTTCTGTGCTAGTCACAGTTTGTCCATCATGAACCCCATGTTCGAGCACAAGAGTGTCCATAAGTGCACATGGCACCAGGACACCCTGAGCCAGGGGTCAATGATCGACTTTGTAGTTGTATCATCTGACCTTTGGCCATGTGTCTCGGACACTCGAGTGAAGAGAGGGGCAGAGCTCTCGACCGATCACCACCTGGTGGTGAGTTGGATCCGCTGGGAGGGGAGGAAGCTAGTCAGACCTGGCAGGCCCAAACATATCGTGAGGGTCTGCTGGGAACGACTGGTAGAACCCTCTGTCAGCGAGGTCTTCAACTCCCACCTCCGGGAGAGCTTCTCCCAGATCCCGGGGGAGGTTGGAGACATGGAGTCTGAGTGGACCATGTTCTCCACCTCCATTGTCGATGCGGCCGCTCGTAGCTGTGGTCACTAGGTCTCTGGTGCCTGTCGCGGCAGCAATCCCTGAACCCGGTGGTGGACGCCGGAAGTAAGGGATGCCGTCAAGCTGAAGGATTCCTTACTTATCTTTGTTGGTAGGTGGGACCCCGGAGGCAGCTGACGGATACTGGCAGGCCAAGCGTGCTGCAGCCCGTGCAGTCGCAGAGGCAAAAACTCGGGTCTGGGAGGAGTTCGGGGAGGCCATGGAGGAGGACTATCAGTCGGCCTCGAAGAGATTCTGGCAAACCATCCGACGCCTCAGGAGGCGGAAGCAGCTCTCCACCAGCACTGTTTATAGTGTGGGTGGGGAGCTGTTGACCCTGACTGGGGATGTTGTCGGGCGGTGGCAGGAATACTTCGAGGATCTCCTCAATCCCATTGTCACATCTTCCAAAGAGGAAGCAGAGACTGGGGACTCAGAGGTGGACTCATCCATTACCCAGGCCGAAGTCACCGAGGTGGTTAGAAAGCTCCTCGGTGGCAAGGCTCCTGGGGTGTATGAAATCTGTCCTGAGTACCTTAAGTCTCTGGATGTTGTTGGATTGTCTTGGCTGACACCTCTGCAACATCGTGTGGTGATCAGGGACAGTGCCTCTGCATTGGCAGACTGGGGTGGTGGTCCCTCTGTTTAAGAAGGGGGACAGGAGGGTGTGTTCCAACTATAGGGGGATCACACTCCTCAGCCTCCCCGGTAAGGTCTATTCCAGAGTACTGGAGAGGAGAATTCGACCGATGGTCGAACCTTGGATTCAGGAGGAGCAGTGTGGTTTTTGTCCTGGTCGCGGCACACTGGACCAGCTCTACACGCTCCATCAGGCTCGAGGGTTCATGGGAGTTCGCCCCACCAGTCCACATGTGTTTTGTGGATCTGGAGAAGGCATTCGACCATGTCCCTTGGGGCACCCTGTGGGGGGTGCTCCAGGAGTATGGGGTCCGTGGTCCTTTGCTAAGGGCTATCCGGTCCCTGTACGACCGTAGCAGGAGCTTGGTTTGCATTGCCGGTAGTAAGTCAAACCTGTTTCCAGCACACTTTGGCCTCAGCCAGGGCTGCCCTTTGTCACTGGTTCTGTTCATTATTTTTATGGACAGAATTTCTAGGCGCAGCCAGGCTGTAGAGGGGGTCTGGTTTGGGAACCACAGAATCTCATCTCTGCTGTTTGCGGACGATGTGGTTCTGTTGACGTCGTCAAATCAGGACCTTCAGCGTGCACTGTGGCGGTTTGCGGCCAAGTGTGAAGCGTCCGGGATGAAAATCAGCACCTCCAAATCGGAGGCCATGGTTCTCGACCAGAAAAAGGTGCTTTGCCCTCTTCAGGTCGGTGGAGTGTCCTTGCCTCAAGTGGAGGAGTTTAAGTATCTTGGGGTCTTGTTCACAAGTCAAATCAAATCAATTTTATTTATATAGTGCCAAATCACAACAAACAGTTGCCCCAAGGCGCTTTATATTGTAAGGCAAGGCCATACAATAATTACGGAAAAACCCCAACGGTCAAAACGACCCCCTGTGAGCAAGCACTTGGCGACAGTGGGAAGGAAAAACTCCCTTTTAACAGGAAGAAACCTCCAGCAGAACCAGGCTCAGGGAGGGGCAGTCTTCTGCTGGGACTGGTTGGGGCTGAGGGAGAGAACCAGGAAAAAGACATGCTGTGGAAGAGAGCAGAGATCAATCACTAATGATTAAATGCCGAGAGGTGCATACAGAGCAAAAAGAGAAAGAAACACTCAGTGCATCATGGGAACCCCCCAGCAGTCTAAGTCTATAGCAGCATAACTAAGGGATGGTTCAGGGTCACCTGATCCAGCCCTAACTATAAGCTTTAGCAAAAATTAAAGTTTTAAGCCTAATCTTAAAAGTAGAGAGGGTGTCTGTCTCCCTGATCTGAATTGGGAGCTGGTTCCACAGGAGAGGAGCCTGGAAGCTGAAGTCTCTGCCTCCCATTCTACTCTTACAAACCCTAGGAACTACAAGTAAGCCTGCAGTCTGAGAGCGAAGCGCTCTATTGGGGTGGTATGGTACTATGAGGTCCCTAAGATAAGATGGGACCTGATTATTCAAAACCTTATAAGTAAGAAGAAGAATTTTAAATTCTATTCTAGAATTAACAGGAAGCCAATGAAGAGAGGCCAATATGGGTGAGATATGCCCTCTCCTTCTAGTCCCTGTCAGTACTCTAGCTGCAGCATTTTGAATTAACTGAAGGCTTTTCAGGGAACTTTTAGGACAACCTGATAATAATGAATTACAATAGTCCAGCCTAGAGGAAATAAATGCATGAATTAGCTTTTCAGCATCACTCTGAGACAAGACCTTTCTAATTTTAGAGATATTGCGCAAAGATAACGATATGTCTTTGGGATGGTTATGAGTAATTTTTTCTCTAATAGTTCAAATTTTATTAGCAAAGAAAGTCATGAAGTCATTACTAGTTAAAGTTAAAGGAATACTCGGCTCAATAGAGCTCTGACTCTTTGTTAGCCTGGCTACAGTGCTGAAAAGAAACCTGGGGTTGGCAGGGGGAGAGAAGCTGCAGAGAGGTGTGTAAGACTACAACTCTGCTTCCTGGTCCCAACCCTGGATAGTCACGGTTTGGAGGATTTAAGAAAATTGGCCAGATTTCTAGAAATGAGAGCTGCTCCATCCAAAGTGGGATGGATGCCGTCTCTCCTAACAAGACAAGGTTTTCCCCAGAAGCTTTGCCAATTATCTATGAAGCCCACCTCATTTTTTGGACACCACTCAGACAGCCAGCAATTCAAGGAGAACATGCGGCTAAACATGTCACTCCCGGTCCAATTGGGGAGGGGCCCAGAGAAAACTACAGAGTCCAACATTGTTTTTGCAAAGTTACACACCGATTCAATGTTAATTTTAGTGACCTCTGATTGGCGTAACCGGGTGTCATTACTGCCGACGTGAATTACAATCTTACCAAATTTACACTTAGCCTTAGCCAGCAGTTTCAAATTTCCTGCAGTTTCAAAGTGAGGGAAGGATGGAGCGTGAGATCGATAAACAGATCGGTGCAGCATCTGCAGTGATGCGGTCGCTGTATCGGACCATCGTGGTGAAGAGAGAGCTGAGTAGGGGGGCAAAGCTCTCGATTTACCGATCAATCTACGTTCCGATCCTCATCTATGGTCATGAGATTTGGCTCATGACCAAAAGAACGAGCTCATGAGTACAAGCGGCCGAGATGAGTTTCTTCCGCAGGGTGGCTGGGTGCTCCGTTAGAGATAGGGTGAGGAGCTCGGAGTCGAGCCACTGCTCCTCCGCGTCGAAAGGAGTCAGTTGAGGTAGTTTGGGCATCTTTTCTGGATGCCCCCTGGACGCCTCTCTGGAGAGGTGTTCCGGGCATGTCATATTGGGAGGAGGCCCCCAGGAAGACCCAGGACATGCTGGAGGGACTACATCTCTCGGCTGGCTTGGGAACGCCTTGGGGTTCCCCCGGAGGAGCTGGGGGAGGTGTGTGTGGATTGGGAGGTCTGGGCGGCTTTGCTTGAGCTGCTGCCCCCACGACCCGACTCCGGATAAAGCGGAAGAAAATGGATGGATGAATGGATGGATCTTCTGGATCATCCATATGCTCTCTGGCAAAGTTCAGATGGGCCTGTACATGTACTGGCTTAAGTGGGGAGACATGCCTTTCACTGCAGGATTTGAGTCCCTCTCTGCGTAGCATGTAGCCTTTGTTACTTTGATCCCAGCTCTCTGCAGGTCATTCATCAGGTCCCTCCATGTAGTTCTGGGATTTTTGTTCACTATTCTCATGATCATTTTGACTCCAGGGGATGAGATCTTGCGAGGAGCCCCAGATCGAGGGAGATTATCAATGGTCTTGTATGTTTTCCATTTTCTTACAATTGCTCCCACAGTTGATTTATTCACACCAACCTGCTTGACTATTGTAGATTCACTCTTCCCAGCCTGGTGCACATCTACATTTTTTTTTCCTGGTGTCCTTTGACAGCTCTTTGTTCTTGGCCATGGTTGAGTTTGGAGTCTGACTGTTTGAGGCTGTGGATAGGTGTCTTTTATACAGATAATGAGTTTCAACAGATGCCATTAATACAGGTAACAGGTGGAGGACAGAAGAGCTTCTCAAAGAAGAAGTTACACGTCCCTGAGAGCCAGAAATCTTGCTTGTTTGTGGTTGACCAAATACTTATTTTCCACCATAATTTACAAATAAATTCTTTAAAAATCATACAATGTGATTTTCTGGATTTTTTTTTCCTCATTTTGTCTCTTATAAATGAAGTGTACCTATGTTGAAAATTACAGATCTCTCTCATCTTTCTAAGTAGGAGAACTTGCACAATCAGGGACTGACTAAATACTTTTTTGCCCCACTGTAGATAAAAACATATGACAGGCTGCCCCAAGTGATACAGACCATCGGATCATAACACGCAGCAGGCGATCTGAATGTCACATCACCCACATGAGCTCTGTTCCACATGACACAGTGTTTGTCCTGCGGTGTGCTGTCCACAGGACATGTGTGTCAGGCCAGACACACGCTGGGCCAGCTGGACACACCAGTCTAGTAGATGTGGACATGATAACAGTACACTGCTCCATTCATGTCATTTCATGACTGTACGTCTGTGACCATGGGTCATCTACAGAAGAACAGAAAGTTCATACTTGTACTGTCCACTCAATAAGAGGGATTCAATAAAATGTCTTGTTGCTTTTTATGATGTGTGGTTTTATTTTCTTAAAATATGTCTATCTCGTTGTTGATTTCAGGCATTTTGCAGCACCTTTTTACAGGACAGTGATGGTAGGGCAGTGGTAAAGTTTCTGTCTGGCAATCAGAGCTTTTTTAAATTGCAGGTTTGAATCCCTTGGGTTGCTTTTTTTTTCACAGCAGCTGCGCAATATGGTTACACATGCTGCTTGCACTGTGTTCCTGCTGCGACACCGTTGCATGCACTACACCATCACAGCGGGATCGTTCATGCCTGCCCATCGGCTCGATGTTTATGTGGTTCGGTCATACGAGCTCTTCCGGCATGATTCACCCTGATTTGTACTTAGTCATACTATGTGTGAAGGGGCCCTTAGACATGAACAGGTATGGTAAAGCGCACACCTGGAATTAAATCCTAGTCTTCATATTGGTAGTCCACCTAATTTCCCACAGAATCACGTGCCCCGCTACTCTTTACTTTTTTTTTGTGGTTTCCTGGTATTTATAAGACAATCAGTACAGTACATGAATAAATGCTTTTAGAGAAACAAATAGAAAAGTAAGTAAGTAAGACTAGATTTCAGATAAAAATTTAAGGATCCCAAAACACTTTCTGACAGTATTGTATATATCATAAAATTTAAACTTACTATACCTTTTGCTGTAGTTTTTCCTGCCATCTGATTTTGTGATTTGGTGCCATATAAATGAAATAAATTGAATTGAAGACACCGTCAGAAATATTCCAACTGCAATATTCCACTATTCACTAATGATTTGTTACAATTGATTTGACCTTTAATGCCTGGGTCCTTTTTTAAAATAAAGGAATAAAATCATTACAGAATTGATCAATTAGAAATAATAGCAGTCATTAAACAAATGACAATCAAGAAATGTTGCTTTCCTTAAAATGTGTGATTATGATGTTTAATCATCAAATCTACCCGGGTTGAATCAGAAAACCAGATGCCCACTAACCATTTCTTTGTAATTACTGGGAGCATGAACATGTTTCCTCGAAAGCTCTGATGCAAAATGATGTGTACTTCTCAGGAGTATTAATGAACAAATTTACAGCAGCTTTTGAGAATAAAAGGGACAAATTTTCTCATTTGCATAATCCACCTGGGAGGGTCTGATTAGCAGGCTGTCTATTCTTCATCAGGTTGGGCAGATAAAAAAAAAGGTTACTCTGACATCATATGGTAATTATTATACTGCTCAGATCGACATCTGGTGTTTAGAGCAATTACCCAAATGTGCATCTGGCATCTCTGTCAAATGGGCCATATATAAACTGATTAAAAACTGGCGATACTGAGCCACAGCACAATGGGTCGCTGTAGTTGTCAGGATGAGATCAATAATGACTGTGTACCGTGTTTATGTTTAAATTGATGTTTTGGCAGTGGGACTCATTTGCAAAATGCAATTTGAGCATACACAGTGGTGCATAAAAGCTTGGGTAATAATGAAACCAAATTTGCAGTTGAAAATATCCTGAGATGATTTAAATTTAATAGTGTTGCTACAGTGCAGGTGAGAAAGGCTTCCATGAATGATGGCAGAAAGATGCTGTACCAACATTGTCTTGATACAAGCTGTTTGATTGTTTGTTTGTATTATTGATCCATTTTTTACCTTGCTGGAACGGATTGTTACTTTAAAGTGACAAATAATCAGTACTGTATTCTTTTTTAGAAGAACCCCTTTCAAGTACTATTCCTGGTACAAAGACCAGTGCAATGCCCCTGTAGTTGTTGCAATCCAGGCAATCACCCATTCCTTTCTACTAGTCCAAAGGGATGATACGTGTATCCCAGATTGAAACAGAGATTACGTTCAGTGCCAGAGGAACAGCATCTCCACTCAGATGTTGGAGTTTAACTCCAATAACACAGTCCATTGGATCAAGTCACCCTCAGCCCTTTTCACTGCATTTGTGAGCTCAACATTTAGTGACTGGAAAATCAGTCAGGGCCCTTGGGCAAGGCTTTTAATCCCCTATTGCTCCCAGTGTGTAGTGAGCACCTTGTATGGCAGCACCCTGACATCGGGGTGAATGTGAGGCATAATTGTAAAGTGCTTTGAGCGTCTGATGCAGATGGAAAAGCGCTATATAAATGCAGTCCATTTACCATTTGGTATGTGGTTGACTGTTTGATCGGCAACTAAGAACCCTGGTAGTGGAGGTGCCTAATGTGGTGGCAGGAGATCAGGCTTATACATATGCAGAAAGGAACCATCCCAGTTGTGTTTGGTGAGATCAGGTGTAGGTTTGGAGGAATGGAGCAATTGGTGCATTCCAATGATGCCTTGCATTCAGTCATTCACACACTGATGTCAGCATGTTTGCCATGCAAAGCCAAGGCACTCAACTGCACACAAACAGCAACTTTGGGATTAAGGTCGTAGCCCAAGGGACCTTAGTGATTTTTTTTTTTTTTTGTCTGGCAGGGAATTGAACTGAGGACCCTTGAGTTTAGTTTCACGTCTGCTACTTTCACCTTGAGACCACAGAGATGAGCCACCTGATCAGAGATTCTTCTCACAAACAACTCCTTTTCTATTGTTAAGGTCATCACAGCCCACTTTTTAACCTCCCTATACCAGAGGTGGGACAAAGTCACTCTCAAGTCATGAGTCTGCAAGTCTCAAGTCAAGTCCCAAGTCAACTCTCAAGTCAGCTTGCAAATAATTGGTGGTCATTATGACTTGAGATGTGACTTGACACTTGCAGAATGATGATTTGAGAATGACTTGACAGTGACTTCATCCCACCTCTGCCCTATACAGCCTACAGTTTCCATTAAGCCATTCACAGCAACTCCTCTCAAATATATTCAGAGTGCCCTGTTCAATACAATCAAAAGCAACTCTCTGGGTCTGGGTGAGGAAGAAGTCCCACATTAAATTCAGATCACCAGTTACTTCCAAGTCTGTAAGTCTTCCAGACAGATTGCAAGCAAGCTCCCACAGAATAATCTGATCTTTAAATATGGCCAGATTTAATTCTGGACACTAAGTTGATGGCCAGATTTCATGTGAGGTCACAACAGGTACATGGTTAGAATGCATAAACTAATCACTTCTAT